>NW_010267533.1:134669-158673 GCF_000690775.1 Eurypyga helias
CAGATACACGGAGCAGTGAAAGAGGGAGCATCCTCCTTTGAGGCCGCCCATATCAGTGTCGCAGAAGCGTGGCCATTCAGCTGACCTTGTCCCTAAAAGCTCCTCAAACATTGCTGAACCCTAGCGGGGTCACTGCTCTTTACGCCAGCACTTCTCCAACCCACTACTCGAGACTGCCCCAATTTCCATAAAGGCAGGGCTGACACGCAACAGTTTCACACAGCAAAAAAAAAAAATAGAAGGAATGAAGGAACATACAGGATAAGCTTTAAAGAAGAAAAAGCAAAAAAGAAAAAAGGATGAAGGAATGTACAGGATAAGCTACTTAACATCTAAAAGAAAGGGGAGAGCAATAGCCCAAAAGAGGTCCCAAGCTATACACTGCAAAGTCAACTGGGTGGCCAATTAGAAGGAATCAAATCATGGTTATGGTGAGATTAGTGTCATTTACAGATGTCTGATTCAAAGTCCAGTGAGGCCATGGAAAAACTCTGCCTGGCTCCCAGACCTTTGAACCGGGCCCTAACGATCCTCAGCTTTTTAGTCTGAAGGCACCACTTCCACGCCATGGAACAAGTACGTAACTCCACGTGGCTCTGTGGTGGGGGAAAATAGGCTGCATTTCCTTGTAGCTCCTAATTATTCTTACTGTTCTTCTTAGTGAAAAGTGGTATAACTGCATCATGAAGGAAGCATGTAGAGGCCAAGAGAGTTTGAGAAAGATAAAAATAAGAGAATTCTATATAAAAAAGGTGGGGCACTGTAAAAACTTCCCTACTGTGTCAGATCCTCAAATGCTCTAATTGGGCACGTGAATCTGCTGGCAGCGTTTAGAGGTGGTCAGTCCCTGAGAAACTTTCGGCTCTGTTGTTGCATCAAATCTGAGCAGGGGAGTTCTGTTTAGCAGCCCGATGCAAGGAGACAGTTACCAATTTGTCCTCCAGAATTTCTGTATAAAGCTGAAGTGTAAGTGAAAACATTTTTTTCCCCCCAGTTGTCCCACTAGTTCCTGCTGTTTGGTTTTAGCATCATCAAAATGTTTTGTGAGTCCTTCCTGATACTGACCACAGCCTCAAGCGGGGTATTTTTTGGGAGGTGAAAGCAGGAGCATCTATTGGAAACTTCATTTCAGCTCACAGATGTCTGTTCTGTGATGCGCACTGTTGCTCCTGAACGGTCCTCACACATCCCTGTCAGTGGCACGGGAGAGCCAGGGTGATTCGAAGGGACCAGATCTAATTAGGCCCGAGCACAAGCCCTAAGTCACAATTAAGCAGCACACGTGCATTTCTCTCCCTCTTCTCAGCCTGAAATATTAGTCATAACCATACATGTCACAGCAGTGAAACTTGGCTGCTAACACAGGGATCTCATTTGAAGTGTTTCCCACTCATTCCCAACCTGGGCAGGAGTTGATTTTTTCATGGTGAGATGCTGAATGATTGATGCCTCTGGCTGTCTGTGACATGCTCTCATCCCTCTGCCCTTCTGTTGCTATAGGTTACATCGAAGCGGCTGTGATCCCTGCAGGTGCCCGACGGATCAGAGTGGTTGAGGATAAACCTGCTCACAGTTTTCTGGGTAAAAAAGACAAAAGAAAAAAATGTTTTGATTCAAAAAGCTCTGTTTTCTGTTAAAAATGACCCTTGTCTAAGTGACCTGTAAGATGGTAGGTTTGTTGTTGCTGGAAGCGACTGTTGATTTCATTCTTGTTGCAATCTCCCTGCTTTCATGGCTTGGTTTCATGACGTTTGATTGATGTGATAGCACGTGACATGTACAGGCCCTGTGCAACCTGAAAGGACCAGAGAATACTTTATATGGGTAGAAGAGTTCCTGAACAAAACTTGGCTCTGGGTTGAACATAGTTGTTATAGTATTTTTGGAGGGAGTGGGAAAGAGAACAGTGCATTTAGAGAAAGGAAGGGCAGAGGTACAGATAGGAAGGTGCTCAGCTCAGACTGGAGTCAAGGCAGGACAGGGCAGCTGAGATCCCTCAACAACCTGACCGTGAGGTTGCACGGTTTCCTGCAGCAGCAGGTTTTCACTTGGTGCTGTACCCAAGACCTGATCCTGAACTCTGGGATGGGCTAGCTGCTGCCTCTAATCCACTTGCATCTATTTTCTCTGACCATATAATTTGTTTCATCCTCTTCTCATTTCTACTTCTGCATTGCTTTTGAGGGGAACAGGCTTCCCCTCCTCTTTCCCCTGTCAGAAACAAAGTTTTAGGCATGGGGGAGGGGTCAGGTTTGCATGTGAGGTTGTTGTAGGGCAGAGTCTGTAAACAGATTTGTTGTCCAGTTACTAATCACTTAGATTTAAGATTGGAAGGGCATTTGTAAGATGCAACCGGTCAGCTACAAGTACATCTGTCAGTCTGGTCTTCTTCTCCTCTCCATGTCAGGGGTGTTTCTTTTTGTGCCATCACTGTGCAGTAGGTGGAGGGCTTTATCTCCCACCTGCTTCCAGGGAGACAATCACAGAAGGCCCAATGAATTGCCCTGAATTCACACAGGAAGCCTGTGGCAGAGCCGGGGGTTGTAGGAAAATTGTCCAAGGCCCAAAAGAACACCCAGCACATTGAAAGATCCTTTGAACACTCAGAACTGCACAGCCACACATAAATGAGCGAATTCTGTCTTAAGTTCTTTAAGCTGTGTGGGAAAACAAAAGGATAAGAAAAAATCCCAAGCTTCCCACTTTGTTCAGTGAACTTTTTCAGCTTATAGGTCTAACCTAAGCTTTTCTTGCTGTTGATGAGCTCATTAACACATGACTTTTGTCCTTCCATATCAGTGTTTCAGCTCTTCCACCTGCTGATAATTCTCATTGCGGTGGTTGGCACTGATGCACGTTCCAGCTGCCCCTTAGCCTGGGAGGTATTAGATACTGTTTTCACTTGTGCATGTTCTGATTCCCTCAAAGTGAGCTTCTGAGAGCAGAGACACTGCAAGGCTTTAGAATAGAAAAGCACCCTGAAAGACAGAATTGCTTCCAGAGATGTATCGAGCCTGTGGGAGGAGCTCTGAAAGAATCACAAAGCTTGTTGCTCTGTTTTGCTGAAGAGGAAACTGAGGTGTTCAACTTGTTCATAGCTATGCAGGGAGGCAGTAGTAAAGCTCAGACTAGGACCCTTCGTCTCTAATTTCTATGTCTTTTGCTTATAATCCTCCATCTCCGCAGCCAAAGGATGTTAATATCCAGGACTGGGATATAGGATGCCACTGAAAACATTTACATAGCGATTGCGTCTTAGGATTTCAGATCTAGTGCCATTGGTTTTCTGTCTTGAGGTTGGCCCTAACACTGGGAAAGATGCTTTTGTTCTCTGTCTTTCATTCCAGATTTAGGGGAAAAAAGGGCAAATCATGTCATTCAGCTGCCCTTAGGTCAAGAACATTGGCATTTGTGCCACTTCTTGGTAGGAAGCACGTATCACTACTGCTAGTATTTCCGCTAATGCTGCAGCTTGCTGGGAGAGGATTACGCCTACACGTAAGATGCTTGACATAGCGAAGCAGTGGTGGAACAATGACAGCCAGTGTTTCCTTTGGGTTTTGCAAATACTCTGCCTTCTGGAAGCCAGCCTTTTTGTTTGTCTTGGTGGCATTTGCACAGGGTATGTGTCTGGGGCTTGGTCTTTGGCAGATAGCGGCGGCATTGAGAGTCTGACATGGAGCTAGCAACTGCCCTTCATTGTGACCACATAACCTTGACTAAAGCAGGTATTTCCCCACTGGAGGGTGAAGATTAGGATTGTGTATGTTTGAGAGCGGGACTTTAGGATTAGGATTGTGTATATTTGAGAGCAGTGTCACATAAAGACAGATAAAAATCTGGCTATTTTAAAGCTTCTGGAGGCTTTTAGCTCTTTGGTTCAGGAGCCAGGAGAACCTCTCTAAGCTTTCCAGGGTTTTCTCTTTCAAAGAACGCTGGACACAAAGAAAAGACACCAAATGTCTTGCTAATCTAAGGTGAAGAGGAGCAGCAGGAGTGTTCCAATAAGACAAAAAGATGACCAAGAAAACAAAATCCAATCACTCTGATGGGCTTCATAATGCATTGTAAATCCAGGTCTGGGTGTGGAAGGGTTTTCTCTTTCAATTTCACTGACAAAGTTGAGTCCAGTCAGGTGCTATTTCCACTCAGAACCGGGTACAGCACTTTGGAAATGAGCCTAGCATAATTTGGAGTCATTATTCAATGTGCTGGGAGCAGTGCCTGAAGAATTCCCTCCACCTACAGGCAACCCACGCTGGCTGCCTTGGCTGGCTGTAATGCTTCAAAACCACCTTGAACAGGAAATGCCTTGGCATTTTGTGTCCACGGGCTGGGAAGCAAGCTGGAAATAAAGATCTGACTAGATACCAGGTTTAGAAATAGATTGGTCAGTTCCTGTCTTCTGGCCAACAAGAAGAAAAGAAGTTAAAGTTTGTTGCTGTGTTCCTTTTGGTCTTCTATTGTATAACTTTGAGCCAGAAAAGGCTTAGAGGTGTAGCAGTGGATTCTTGATACTGCCTAAATGCACCCACAGTGGGGAGAAGGGCAAGAGCTGTGCTTCGCTACCCTATTTGAGGTGTAGGGTCCCAGGAGAATTGCAGCCAGCTGTCCAAGGCAGAATAAATCCTGGTGGTGCTAGCTTAAATCACTGAGAACTGCCTGGCATAAAGGGCTCACAACTGCTTTCCTATTTGTGCTTTTCCACCAGTCAGACAGGTTTTTGTCAGAGAAGACTGCGTATATCCTGGTCTCCTCAGCTTCTGCCACTGGGCTCTCGGGGAGGTTGGGCAAGTGTTCTTTGTCACATGCTTTGTTTCTTCTCTAAAATGACAGTAAAGATAACTTGCTGTCTTGCAGAGTGCTTCTGCAGTGCTTGGGTGAAAAGCACAGCATTCAGTAAGGGCAAAAGGCCCTGCTTACCCCACTGAATTTAGCCCTGTCACCTCTGGGGCTAGGCAGAGCCTGGCCTGCAATAGTTGTGCGTGACAAAAGCCTCTGGAGAAAGAGCAGTGCCCTGTGTCCAAGAGACACGGTTTTATAGCTGCAGCATCGATCCTTACTGCTGGGGCACTTGTGTGCAATGGAGACAAACACTTGGCCCAAGTGCTCTGCTGAGTCTTCAGTGTCATTCCTGCACTCCTCAAGGAGCACCTTTGGGAACAGGGCTGTTGTGAAACTCTCTGTCTCCTCAGTCACTAAAGGAGAGGTGCCTGCAGCAATCAACATCAGACCTTTCCCAGAAAAGGGGTCCACAAAGATTAAACGTTTTGTTTTTCATGAGCAAGCTATCTTCCTTTGAGGATGAGCTGGAACCGAAGCATAGCTTCAGTCGTTCAAGCTCTCACGCACTGTTCTGAGCATGTGCCGTGATACCTTTGCTAGTCAGCCGTGCTGCATGGAGATAGTTTTATCTCAGCTTTGATTAGCCATGTTCACGGCTCCTCAAGGCTAGTGTGATGGCTGCTTTGATCTGCCTGGAAGCCATGAGGCTTTGGCAGAGGAAAGCAGTCCTGCTTCAGAATTCCATCCATAGTTTGCAGAAGGTACTTTGTAGATCAAGGAACAGAGCAGGGGAAGTGAGCTGAAGACAGTTACATTGCTGTAGTATGCAAATACCAGGACATCAGCATACTCCTAGTCTATGTGCCAGAGAGAACTTTCCTCAGAAAAAACATTCCCCCACATACATCCCACTCCTCCTGGGGAAACCATACCTGCAGTTTCCCTTCACCCTGATTTTGGAGCCTCTAATGGGACTGTGAGAGCTGTCAGGAGGGTTGCCTGTGGCAGAGCAGAAGCATATTCCACATTTCTCCAGTAACTACCCAGGATAGATCCTCAGAAAGGCACACACAGGCAAAGAGGACATTGTGACCTCCGCCTGCTCCAGACTTCCCCAGTGCTTAGACACTACAAAGGATCCTCAGTTGGTAAATTGAATATGCCCTGAAATACTCCTGGGCACTGAGGCTAGCGGTCATGGAGCATCTTGTGTATGGGCTCTCAGTCCCCAGTAAGGGGGGGCTGTCGTTTGGGAGAATTCAGGTTAACCTGGGCCAGTAGTTATGCTAAAGACCATTTGAACAACGTAGAGGTTCCCAGGTGCCCGCAGACATGTCTGCGCACTGTATTGTGGAATAGTCTAAATATAGTTTTCTATTTTTAGAAAACAAAATAGAGCGCTGTGAGGGAGGTGCCCTGTGCTGGAATCACTTCAGGTGTCTCCTCTTACCTTCAGCAGATCCTCTGGGATCTGTGGAGCCTGCACATGTCTTGTTGAGCCAAATAGAACAGTTTTTCAGGAAAAACCATAAAGAGAAATCTAACAGGAATTTCCTTCCTCTTAAACCTCATTTGAGGATGCGGTGAGCTGGCCCCTCATTTCTTGAGGGAACCTTCATCGTAATAGCTATATAAAAGGTGTTGGACATGGCCAACTGGAATGAAAGGAAAGGCTGTTTAGAATAGCCCAGTATCACTACAAACACTCCCACAGTAAATTTGACCCAACCGGTAAGTCAGCCGTGTTGTGCAGTTGACAAGTCCAGTTCCTTGTCTCCTACGCCTATTAGGCAGTTGTACATAGCCTAGGCACACCTAGGAGGGTTTGCTGGCTATGGGCACTTGATCCAGAGAAATGACAATGGCACTTTTTCCTACTGACTTGAAAAGGCTTTAAATCAGCTCCCCTCACCTTCATGTAACACAGTCAAGTGAAAGCCAAGGTTGTGTTTTTTGCTGGAAGAGAATAAAATAGGCATGAAATGCTGGAAGTTAGGAAAACAGCTTGATGAAGGCTTAGCCAAAAGACACAGTTAACCTTGAACTAAAGAAGCCCAGTAACACCCGGGCTATTCTGTCTGCCTGATGTCAGGGCAAATTTGATCATGGTGCATGGATCTCCACAAAGGGGCCCGGGGCTTACTTTGTGTTAGAACAGGGTCTGCCAATTTTCTCTTCCCTCAGTGCATAACACAGGCATCTGAGTAACTGTGCTTCCATTCTGAGGTAGAAAACTCGTAAATTCCTAAATCAGCTTGCACTGACAAGTCAACGGTAATGTGATGTCCTGATGCCTGGAGTTGTCTTTCAGTGTTAGGATATCAGTGATGCTGGAAAAAAGGACATGTTACTCCAAGTATCTTCTCTTCTCAATATTCATCTTACAGGGCTTCCTTCTGCAGTAGAGCTTGCTTTGTTGTCCTTACTGATGCACAGAGGCACATCCTGACAGGACAGATGTGATCCTACAGTATCTGACCCTACACATGTGCGTCCAGCCCACGGGCTGAGACAGAAGCTCAGTAATCTATATTGTCATTGCACATTTGCTTACGTTTCTTTCCATGGTGTTTGATTCATTCCAGCTTTAAAAGATTCCAGTAAGAGATCCATTAACAGCGACTGGAAAATTGAGCTTCCTGGTGAGTTTCAGATCGCAGGCACTACTGTCCGGTACGTGCGAAGGGGTCTGTGGGAGAAAATCTCTGCCAAAGGACCAACTAAAATACCACTGCACTTGATGGTAACTTTATATCCTTTGTTTGTGTTTCTTAAGTGATGCAACATAAAGGGTTTATATCCTAGCTGAAAGTTAAATTTTGATTGTTTGCTTCCTCACCAGAGTTTTTTAAAGGTATGCTCTAGTGCCACTGCATTCTTTTGCAGCATTGCAAGGGCTGGAGAAACCCAGCTCCCTGTTTAAAAAGACATGATGCTCCATTCTGGGAGAACATGCAGTGTCCCAGCAGGCTCGTGTCCAGTACAGGATACTCCTGTGATGTGTCGCAGACAATGTGACAGGTCCATTCCAGAGGGCATATGTTTCCAGGAGCCTTCTTTATTTCATGGACGTACCTGCTCACACATGTGAAAGGCTTTTGCTGAAATACCTTCTCAGCTGATGCCATAATATGTGCTGTATTTAAACACACTGTTGCTCTAGCAGAGGAGATGCAGACTTGGGATGTACAGATGATACACTTGAATTTGACCCTCTGTAGTTGCACACAGAAATGTTCCATGTTTTCTTTATACTGTTTTTTTTAATTTATGCATTTTAAGTTGTTCTTGGAAGTTTTTCCTAATGCTCAACCTAATCCTTCTGTTAAATGGGCCTGTCACTTTATAAAGTCATATGGCTGCTGTATGAGAACATGAGTGAGAAGTCAAAAAGGGCAGAGAAGAATGGGATTGCAGTCCCAGTCCTGTCACTAATGGGTAATGGGGTGACTCACTGGCCAGTCCCTTGATGTTGATGCTAACCTTACTGTTTCTGTCTGTAAGACAGCTGTAATGATGCCTGCCTCATATATCTGTTACTAGTTAAAGTCTACAGAAAGCTTTACAGTTTCTATAGTGAGGTTTGCATACAAACATAGAGTATTTTAATGTATGTGTTGTTTCCTGCAACTTTTTTATCCAATTACATTTTTCTGAGTACTGTTTCTTTTCCTTGTGACTTTTGCCACGTGTCTTCACTGAAGGCCATCTGTAAGCACTGCTAAAAATCAGAAGTCTCTTCCTTTCCTCACCTGATTTTTTTGGCCTGCCGACGTTTATTGTGCAACATTTCATGGCCCAGTTTCCAAAGCTCAGAAGTTGCTTGAACTTTTTACACACATACACACACAGAAAAATAGTAATACTGTACTTTTTCAGTACTTTCCCTGTGTCAAAATATGCTGTGTAGGAGCATGAGGTGTTTTGTCTTTGCTTTATCAGGCAGATGAGAGAGTTAACTAGGTTCACATACAGAGCAGTGTAAAGCTGGATCCAAAGAGGAATAGTCAGTCGTGCAGGTTTGGACACACCGGCACCTTCCTGACTCAGCCAGGTAATTCAGGATCTGCCCACACAAGGGAAATGTGTAGAGGAGCCGTCTTCATCATCACAGAAATCAGCTTCTGCTTGATTTTGGCCTTAACGCAAGTCTTCCCTCCTGAAACCAGGACTCTGACAAAGTATCTTGGGCTGCCATGGTCCTCCTAACCTCATGTAAGAAAAAGGAGTTTATGAAGAGGCTGTGCAGGGTTCCTTTGCCAGTTCTTGGAACCTTCCGGGGTGTTACTTCACTGAGGTGTACTGCAGTAAAATCTGGTCCCAGAGTTTGCGAACTTCAGCAGCAGCAGCAGAGCTTTGTTTTTAAAGAAATACTCATTTTCCCTTCATTAAGAAGTAAGCAACTAGCATAGGAAATGAGTGATTATGAGGTTCTCCATGAGTATCCTTTTCACGGGCAGACTGGCATTTTCAGCACATACAAGCAGAGGAAATGTTCCTTCTTCACCTTCCCCCCAAAAATGATTAAAAAGGAGGAAAGTAAAAGTTACCAGACCATTAAAAAAAACATGTGCCTTAAAATCACTACCAGTCATAAACAAAGCACACGTGAAGTCTTTTCTTCAAATCAGATATGAATCTTTTCCTTGATACGGGGTAGTGGGTTTCATTCTTTTTTCATTCAACACAAGAACGGCAGGATGGTTACCAGTTACCTCTAAATAGAAAACTGTTGTTCAAACAGTGGTGGAATACACTGGACTGACAAAGAGCCAGAAGCTTCAGTCAGTCCATTGTGACCTGCATTTGAAACCGATTATACACACACACACACACCCAATTATATATGGCTACGAAATTGCATGAAATTGGTTTCATATGGGCCTTTAGATTCACTAGTCTTGCACCCATATTGAGATAATAAGGATTTCTTTTTAGGAGCTGGATTTTAATACTTGAGGCACTTCTCCAAGTGCATTGCTGTAAGTAGATTTCTTGGAGAAATTAATGTTTGTGTAACTAGGCCTGTGCTAGACCTCCTCTTGGCAACAGAGGACAACCAAACACTCCCAGCACATAGAGATGCTTTAGACAAGACTGATCAGTTTCTGTAGAACAAGCTGTTCATATCTCATGCACTTAAAGAAAGCCAGAGCAGAGCTTGAATTCACTGACTCTGCCTGCCTGGTATTTTGAATTGTGTTTAAAAAAAACCCTCATTCATCTCTAAAAGTGTAATGATGGCTGGCTAGTTTCAGCCTTGGTGTTCAGTTCTGGTGGTAAGGCTCCCTCTGTAGCTGAAGCAAAATCATATCTTTGTTCCTCACATCTTCTGGAAGATGCTGTCCTGCCCAATGTTATGCACTGTGCAGAGCAACCCATGGGTGCAGAGTTATAGCCCCGCAGGGTTTACTGCACACACCTCCAGGATGTCAGTGGCTGCAAGCTGGGGCCCTTCTTTCAGCACATGCAGTTGTTTTTTTAGTTAAATGATCTTATGACAGCTTTAGTGAGATTATTGGTTAAGTAGGCATGACTTCTGCAAATCTGAATGGGAAACAGTTATTGTTGGGAAAAAATAGTATTTGCAAATTTGCTTTTTTTAATAGGGCAGCTGCCTGTTTCACTTAGGATAGCCCTACTTAAAATATCTTATTTGATAAGATGCTGCTCCTATTTCAGTAGATGACAAGAGCCAGCAGAATTCACCTGTCTAATGCTGCTGAGATTTGAGATAATAAGTAAGTGTAAAGCCACCGTCAGCCTTACAGCAGTACTTCTGTGGCATTTGTTAATAGTGTGGTAACTCAGATTCCATCTGTCTCCTACTCCACTGGGTATCTTCTAGTCACTTCTGACTCAAGCCAGTGAAAGTGAAAGCCAGTTGAAGCCCAACATGTAAATCATAACAGGACCAAAACTGTCATCTGCTTGTGGTGAAAAAATAAGCATTTTTCTCTATTCCTGTGTCTTTGTTAAGTCAGTGAATTTTGGAGTAATAACACTAGATACATCATGTGTGACTCCATGGGAAATAATCAGCCTGCTGTTGGAAGCAGGTTTCACCTTCCTCTAGCAGTATGCAGGGTATGAAGGTATCTGTGTTGCCAGCAGCTGTGTGATACAGCTGTTCCTTGTCATCCACAGGTTTCTGAGACAATAAAATCCTGCTCCTACAACTTGTCAGCAGAACCCTCACGTGCCACATCTCCCAGGAAGCATGTGACTTTAGTTGTTCCACACTCTGGAAGGTGTCGTGCCCAAAGCCCTGCCCGAGCAGCGTAGCGTAGAGCAGCTACCCAGCACCGCGGTCCATAAAAAGTACAATGTTAACCCAGAACTTCCTTGTTCTTTACAGAAGTCCCCAACCTGAGTCTCCTCATGAGTCTTGCAGACAACTTGCTTTCTAGAAAACAAGGGTGGGACAAGTATGATGAGTGACCCTAAATGCTCATTAAGATAGTTGTTGTATGAAAACTCCTGGCTTAATGCTTCCTGTTGTCTTACTATTTCTCTTTAGAGAGCCAGTGGCCTGCCAATGCCATCGAGGCTTAAACAAAGTTACGGACAGAATTCCAGGTTTAGACATCTCCATGACCTTTTTAAATATTCACAAACCATGAGCAGTTATTGCTCCCGCAGATGCCCTGTTTTACCAATGCCACTGTAATTTCAGGCTTCTAAATACAGATTAGGTTGCCTTTCATGAGGTACTTACATTTTGGAAATATTGGCCTGAGGCAGCATTTCCAGCACTACTGTCTCTGCGGTCTGTTGGCTTTCCCAGTACACAGTGTGTTGTAACAGCCTTTCTTTTCCTGAAAAAAAAATATGGAATTCATTATGAATACACCATTCCTGTAAACTATACTGCTGAAAACAGAAGCGAGCCAGAAAAACAGCAGGATTCCTTGTACATCTGGACGCACAGCGGATGGGAAGGGTGCAGTGTGCAGTGTGGAGGAGGTAAGGCTGTTTGGGAGCTTGGTGGGACTTGCTGCGTGGTGTTTGCAGACACCAGCCCTTAGAGAGGTGCCTGCAGAAGGCGGTACTGCCAGAGCATGAAGGAAACTGGCCCTGGGAATGGATGTTGCCATAACGAACTCAAAGGAGAGCTCATTCTCACCAGCTCTCCCAGCTATCATCCACATCCCCGCAGTTCATTTTCACCCAGCGTTTTGGCAAGGACGCTGCTTTGTCGGCTCATTCCCGTAGGCTGGAGCTGCACCTGGATTAGTGCTCCGCGGATGGCTCAGGGCGCTGTGTGAAGCCCCATATCTCAAGCCTCCGTCACATTCTTGGAGCAGAGTTTTCACAGGTGTTCAGGCATGTTCCCTGAAAGACACTTCCTTCCCCAGGGATGAAACGGGGCAGTGCTGCTGTGACAACTCCTGGAGGTTGCATCAGGCGCCCTTAGTGGGGGGTGGACTTTCTGGGAGTACATGAGCACATTGCAAATCACGCTTCAGATGATCCCTAGGATGTGCTGAGACAGATTTGCTGAAAGCCTAAGGGGAATTGATGCCTGTGAAACCAGAGACGGGTTTGTCAGCCACTATCCATTGAATTTTCAGTGTTGGAAGAAGTAGGTTTTTCCCTGAGGAAAATGGATCGTTTCCATGCATTCTGGCCAGTCTTTCTTCACCAGTAGACCCAATTATGTATCATATCAGATGACACAAAGGAAGAGTGCTCATCTTCACGTTTGAAGGCTCACTGCCCTTTCAGTGTACTGAAATCAAGGATTCATTTTCTTCTGTAAATACAATCCATTTTAAAATGGACACTTACTTTTCCTCATGTTTTAAACCAGTAATTTCTTAGCCCCATTAAACCCTCACCTGAACGAGTAAGAAATTTGTTTGTGGCTCTTCTGATTTGTGTTGCCAGGCTGCCACATACTTGGATCAAATCAGTACCTGGCAACATGGCTCCCAGCAGTAGTAGCTTGGATGGCAATATTTTGGTTTGTCAAATGCTTTTACTGCTTATCTGAGCTGGGAAGGGCCTTTTCCCTCCCATACAGGCTTTTACAAATTTTCTATTCACAGAATTTGAATTATTTTTTATTATCTGCTGTCGTTCATGAAAACTCAATTTGATTGAAAACTCAATTTGCAGAGTCAGGGTTGAGAAGAGGATCTGAGAAACCAAAATAACTAGTAGTAAGGCAAAGTCTCGTGGTGCAGGGATGGTTCTCTCTTAAACCCTGGTCACTCCTTTTCAACCTGACTCTGAATAGGGGGCAGCAAGAGGCAGCTGGTCTGTCATTATCAGTCACCGAAGGGTGAATGGTTTTGTGGCCTCAGCTTACACAGATGGAGCATCTGTCCTAGATGATTACAGGGCCCAGCTACATGTGGAGGAGGAACCAGAAATGAAAGCAAATTGTTTTCAAGATCATTTTCACATTAAACACTAGAAGGAGAAAGCCCAACATGTTGTTCCTGTGAAGCAGCCAATTATCAGGGAAAGATTTGTAGCTTTTCTGAAAAAAAACCAAAAACCCAGAACAGTACAAAGGTAAGGCAGAAGTGGGAAATAAGATTGCTTGCAGAAGTGGTAGGTCTGTGTGGATTTCTTCTCGTAGAGACAGTAGAGAGCTCCTAGCTTTGGTGATTTAGTTAACCAATTGACATGGTTTTGTTCTTAGCCACTGGCTTTCCTTTTTCAGAGTTGTTTTTTATTTGACTTGTAGGCGAACGGAAAACCATTGTGTCCTGTACTCGAATTATTAACAAGACCATGACACTGGTGAATGACAGTGACTGCCAACGAGTGAATCGCCCCGAGCCCCAGGTCAGGAAATGTAACACACACCCCTGCCAGTCACGGTAAGGACTTACAAAATAATAAACCCCAGTATCCTTTTCCTTCACAAATCACCCATTTCCGAAGCCTCCATCTGGTGAACATTGTGAAAATGTCTAGAAGTATTGGAAGACATTGTTAGCCGTAGTAGCCGGCTGTAATACTCATTTCCTTGTGTTGAGCAGGTCAGATTTTCATTACCTCAGAGTCCATTTAATTTGTGGCCAGTAAGGCAAGTTCCATGCAAGCTGCCTGCACGCATCGTTTGGGGATGGGTTGGGTTTTTTCCCCTGGCTGCCTTCTGGGTGACAGAGCAACTTGCAGTAGAAAGCTAGACAGGAGCTCAGTGATTGCATAGCTAACCTTTTGTTGTTGTTTCTGAATCAGCACAGAGTAGCATCTGATTAGTTATCACACAGTGCCTAAAATAAACTCACCAACACCCCACAGCCTTTAAACCACTACAGTGACCTGTGTGGCATGCCTGATCTGTGTTAGTGTAGTACAGAATGGAAATCTGTAGAGAAGAAGTGTCTCTTCTTCATGTGAAGTTTTTAGAGTGTCTAGCAACACCTGCGTGGTTTTGGAAACACACCTGAATCTTGCTGAAGTCAAGAAATTATGATGGAATGCATTTTAGATGCCTTCCTCAGTAAGGGTGCTTTTCTGCATCAGTAGGAGTCATTAGAGATGTAAGAGTAATAAGTCCTAAAAATAATTAAAAGTTCTCTTTTTAATCTGGCAACCACTTTGAGCTGAATTAATTCTGATCTGCATTGTATAAGAAAAAAAACCTGTTTCTGGCCAAAATGACAAAACACAGGAAGGCAAATTAATTTGTTTTGTTTGTTTGCTAATGAAGAAGTTCACTCTCGCTCTGCAGTAATGTTTAGCACTGTGGAGTAATGTAGACACTCCACTTTTCATAGTAGTTAGGGCATAAAATCAGTTTAGGATAAAGCTCAACAATATCTAAAAAAGCAAAACAGCCTGCTAGCTGTTGCATCTTGCATAATCAGACAAGCCAGGGAAACATACTTACAAAGCTAATCCTGCTGGCAGAAACAATAGGGAAAATGAGAAACAACACACTTCCTTCTAATTAGACCTGCACTCCAATTAAAGTACCCTGATGCAGGGAAATCCAGGTCAGGCAATCCATTGACAAGGCTAGGCTCTTCTGAGGTTTTGTTTTCTGTCTGCACTGCCTGCTACTGCTGCTCTACAATATTGTGTCCATACTGCTGTCAGTGGTGGAGAAAGGTGTAACCAGATGCCTGCCCCACGTGCTCCTAGGTGTGTAAAGAGAAAGGTGTAACCAGATGCCCCACGTGCTCCTAGGTGTGTAAGGAGAGCCAAACTCTCAGTGACTTCCAGGGAATGACTGTAGTTTCCATGAGGAATTTTCCTAAATTCAGTGATTTCTGTCATGTCACTCTCTCAGAAAGACAGAAACAAGGAGCATCTGCTCGTGTTTCTGCCCTGGCAGACTTTAGGGTCTGGAAGGGTTAGGTTAAACCACACAAAACCTCCTGAGGAAAGAATACTCTGTTCTTATATCCAGATTGTGCACTTTTGTGGATTCAGGTCCAGCCCCTCATGTTATTCCAAGGCCTCTCTCCTTCTGTATGGAGCTATCAGGCAATTTGTAGCCACAGTTTAGCACCGTTTTCCCCAGGAGCGACTAGCACTGGCACAGCAACACTCTCACTGGTGCGGTTTTTATCGGAGCAATGACAGCAAACACCAAGTGTGCTTAGTACCCGGAAAGGCCACAGAATCCTTGCTGATGATCTGATAGACCACACTCTCTCACTCCCTCCGTGTAGACCACACTTTCACACTTAACATGCTTTTGACTGGAAACATTTTCAGAAGCACATTCTCTGTGCCTCTGTAGAATTTAAATTTCCATTTGCGTTTGCCCACCCAGATATTAGAAATGCGTGCTTAGCATATTCTCTGACCAAGAACATCTTAAAGAAACCATTCTCTTTCACCATGTCAATGCTTTTTTTTGAGCCCTGAATTTGTTTTAAGGTTTCAAGTAAAAATATTGTAGCATCTTGTTACAATAAGGTCCTTTCCCATTTCCACTCAGACCTAACCCTTTACCTGAGTGTGGAAGAAGCAACAGTGCTTTCATTTCTATAGTAAACCTGCTGTTTTGTGGATTTTGATCCACATTTACACCTTTACTCAAAATTTAAAAGAATTGCCTTACGGAGAGTTTATCCCTAGGGAAGGGGATTATGGCCAACACAGGACTGGGACATAGGACACTCAGTCTCTGTTTCTCTTTTGGATGTGCTGTGTGACTTTAATTCAGTGTCCTACGCTGTCCCGCTGCTTCCTCTCTCAATCCCTGTATAATCTGGATTGCAAACTCTTCAGGATGGGGTGAGATCATGTTGTATAAGTGGGGGAAGAGGAGGCAGCTATTGCTGTTGAGACTGCAATAAAAATAAAAAATAATAACCCACTTTATATATATAAAGTAACCTGGAGGAAAAAAAAAGGGTACGATATTCATAACAGCGTCTGTCTTCCAGCACGATCCTAAAGTGCTTTGCAAATTATATCTCCCTCTGAACTTCAGCCACCTCTTGGGAGAGCCAAATAGTGTGGGGCAGGGGACAGTAGTTTTGTGAGGCCAAGGAGAAGATTAGAGCTCTGCAACTGCAACCCAGCATCTGAAAAAACAAAGCAGGATTGAAAAAAGTATTGGATACACTGACATGCTTTAAACGTCAGAGAAGAGAATTTTCTTAAGGGTTTTGTTGAAACCGGCAAAAATCAAAGAATCTTTCATTCTTTATTATTGTTACTCTTTCACCTTTTAAAAAAAATGCCTCTTTTTCTTCCTATTTTATTTTTTATGTTCCTTGACCCTCTTTTTCCATTAAATTCTTTACAGCTTCCTTTCCTGTCCCAACTGCACCCTATTAGCACCTCTTTATTCTAATCCTTTGCCTAGCTCTTTAGATATTTTTCACAAAACCCTGCTGTAACCAGATGGAATCTGGATTCTTGCATGCGGTGCGTATGGGTAGTTTCCAGCACACTGAACACCAACCCAAATATATAGGCAAACCCAGCACTCAAGTTGGCACGAGACTCAGAAATCACAGATCACATCAGCTGTTATTACTGAAAACATAGGTCGGCCAGTGGCCACACACTTCAACATGCATGGTTGGGTCTATGAATATGAAACTGCTCCCCTCTAATGCAGGAAAAGAACGAAAAGCACATGAAAATTCCCAACTGTTAGGCTTGTAATGACCTGTATGCAAACACTGTTAATTTTCCTCCTCTTTGCTGTAGTAGATATTAATAGAGGTTGAGTTCTTTCAGGAACCTGCTGAATATGTGGCGTTCCTACACAGATGCTTAACAGCAGCATAAAAGCCAGAAATCCCAGACTTCATCTACGGAAAACCACGGGACACCTGAGCCTTTATTTTAACTGTTTAGGACTTGAAAGTATCTCCCAATTCCAAGGGTTAGTTTTCTGCTAGTTTTCTGCTACAACCAGCAGCATGTCACAGGTTCCTTTCCATAAACTGATTTTGCTCCACAGTCTCCTTCCCTCACTGGAAGGCTCCTCTGTGACCTTGGTGTTCATGTAGGTCAGGGTCTTTTATTCCCAGCCTTAATTATTCATTGTCATTTTTCAGCCACTTGTTCTTCCATCAGCTCTGTTCCTTTGCTTATACAGTATTTTCCCTCCCTAGCTCTTTGCCGTGGTCTAAGTGCCATATGATACTGCAAACCCCTTGTTCCTTGATTTTGCTGGGCTAAATCCACTACTTTAACTCCTTATTGGATCAGAGACTGTGCACCAATTCTTCCATTTCCTCGATCGCCTTCTCTACTAGAGAAGTAGATTATTGCTGTAATTTATGTTACTTAAATTCATCATTTGAGTGCATCAGTGACCAGAATTATATGGAGAAACCCAGTCTTGGTCCAGTCTAGCCCTTATACAGTTGCATTCATCCTCTTCGGCCTTCACTGACAGTAACCCTCCTCATACATGCTTTGCTTTTTTCATGGCTGCATCATATTTGTGACTTACAGCCATTCTAGATGTTTTCCTCCTCATTTGTTTCAGCATATGAATCCTACTTTAACGCAGAAATGCTTGTTGTTATCAGTCCCTAAGCACACAGCCTTTCACTGCATGCTATTAATTTTCATCCTGTCTCTGTTACTGCAGTACTCAAGGTTATTTGGTTCTTCCTGTACGACATCCTAATCCTCTGTTGTATTGACAGTGCTTCTAGACTTTGTATTGTCAGCATTTTCCCCCATTTTCCAGCAGTTTTCTTCTTTTCGTGCCAAGATCATTAATGAATATACTAAATTAGATCAAATGCAAGGCAGATCTTTCAGGAAGTCCACTGGTAACTAATCTAAATTCCTTTCATACCTGATATTCTTTTACAGCACTACACTATGGCCAGCTCTCACCTACCACAATTTATGCACTGATATCCATTGTTTCCCAGCATATCACCATTTCTCCAATTTACCTAAGCATTTCCAGTGCAGCAAAAGTAGTTCTTTACTGAGAACCAAACAGATTAAATGTACCACATTTCTTTTGTCTTGAAATTCAGTTATTTTAATTGAAGAAATACAGCCAATGAGTTTTGCCTAGAGGAAGCCTGTGTTGCATCCATTTACCACTCTGTCCTTGACTATTGATTCACTCCGAATCTGCTCTAAAACCTGGCATGCTGCTGAGGTCAGGTCTGTGGTTACATGGGTCGCTCCTTTCCTTCTTTCTTCTGTTCCCCTTTCACTTTTCCATCCATGGACTGAAGTCCAACACCATGCTCTCCAAGGGCTCACGCACAAATGGGGTGCCCACTGGGGAAAAAAGTGAAGCTGGTTATGAGTCAGCCAAGGTCCCAGCTGGCTCAGCACCTTGCAGACCTGCCCGAAAGTCTAGTGACCGCTCAAAGCATCATGCCTCAGTGTGCGAGGTTGAGCGTGCCCGTTGCTTTGATTTAAGCTCATGGTACTTACATCTGTGCCCCGTGCTGTCTGAGAGCCCGCCTCTCCCTTTAGACTCCCCCATATACCTGTGACGGTGTGCAGTTTAACAGTCCAAGACTACATAAAGCAGTCAGTTTTCCCGATTCTGGTCGGTTTGCACCGTATTTATTTGTGTTTTCATCACACATACCTGTGTTTCTCACACACCTACATGGGGAGCAGAACAATTTTGAATTTATTTTGTGAAAGTCGTGCAAATAGTAGATTTGGGGGGGGAGCAGTGTGATGGAAAATTCCTTGAGAATGTTAGCAAATTACTTGCAGGGCTGTGTGGAAATTACACTAAACCGGAGAGACATACTGCGAGTGTCTGTTAACTGAAGGGACTGAGCTAGATATTTAATGCTTCCAAATGGTTATGTTCTTTCATTAATGCAGGCAGACTCTTTTGGAATCTGTACAAATGTTTGCCATCCATAAGGTCCAATGGCAACGAGTTCAAAACCTTATCTGTGCCTTGTGCTAAGAAACATCTCTTTTTGTGTGTTTTGAATTTGGTTACATGGAAAAAAAAAAAAGAAAACAAGGAACAGCCATGGGGAGGGTTTCAAATCATTTTAGCCTGGAAATCTGGCATAAATAGTAATGTTAGCACCCTCTGATCCAAGGAGGCACCACGTAAGAGCTCATTTTGAAGTACTTCCCAAAACTGGAGTTGGGATCTCTAGAATCAGTTTGAGCTTAATGCATTTGCCAGGACCGTGCTGGACACGGCGGCTGCGGGCGGAGTGAACGGGTGATGCTGCGCTCTGCCGGCAGCTCTCCGGGGAAGCCAGCCTGGGCTGCTGGCCTGGGCAGCTGCGGCAGCTCTCCGGCACGTCTTGCAGGGGTAGAAGGCAAATGCTGTAGACCAGAAAGCCTGCAACCTTTTCTTCTGGACACCTATGTGAGTGGGCAGCTGATGTCGTTGTGGGCACGTCTGGTTGTTGCCATCCCCTCGAAGGAGACAAAATCACATGCATTCTGCGTTGTAGGCAGTTCATCAAATGCAGCAACAGTCAATCAGTAGTTAGTTAGCTTCTGAAAGGCAAAAAAATATTTTCAAGCAAATCGAGCAACACAGTTCAGTGAAGCAAGTCTGGAAGAGAAGTAAGAGGCGGCTTGGGAACAGACAGAGTCGAATAAGGAGGGCTTATTGGCTACTGCTAAATGCATTTACATCAAATAATTCAAGATGACTTGCTAGAGCAGAAGCTAATTTGGCATTAGTTTTCACATGGAGTCATGAGACAGATTTCTTAGCTTCGGTGTAAACCCCCAGGCTGGCTTACATCACAGTTTTTCCCATTATAATGTTTAACTCAACAACCTTATGGTTGAACATTTCCTTGTTTTATAATGTTAAATGATCTGTGCTTCTTTGGTTTGAGACTCATCAGGCCAAGTGCAGTCTATACCCACAAAGAAGGATTAGCAGGACAAGCTAGCAAAATATTTAATTGCAAAATTCACTCCTACAGCTGCCTGCTGCAATGCTCTTCACACTGTTTGCATCCCGTGGTGTGAGCTGAGGAGAAGGCACTGCCTTCCTTGAAAGGGAGGGAGTGGAGCTGGACATTAGTTGTCCCATCAAAGATACACCAGCCGTGGATCAGGGTAGGGGCAACTCGCTGCAAAGAGGCTCTGAGAGTGCTGATATTCTGTGCTTTAGTGTAGTGAGGCAGCTGCTAGCAAGGACGCCTACTCACACCAGTGCCACACGGAGTCCTCAGAAACTGCTTGATTTGGGGGAGGCAGGAGGGAGAATACAATGTCTTCCACTGAAAAAAAAAATTTCCCGAGGTGCATGTAAATTTTAAAACACTGTCGTATGCCTGATCTTATAATTCGTGGGAAATATAAAATATTAAAGCTGTCAAAATGATAATGACGAAAGAAAAAAAGAAACCTGTGTGAGTGAAAGTTGGCAAGTCTGTCACCAGAATGACTACTGTACTGGAAAATTACTGAGCACTGTTTATAAAGGCAATCAGACAGGAATGTTAGTCTTGGAGTCCTACTTTCAACATCAGCAGCTGTATTATTCTACTAGATTCCTTGTACTTTTTTCCAAAAAAAGAAAAAACTTCCAGTGACTGGGTGTGGCACAACCTGTTCCCAAAAGTCAAGATTCACCTGATTATTTTGACCTGAGTCTAGCAGGGATACGGTGGTGAGTTTCAGAAGAGTGTGGGGAGAGAAAGATCCAAGAGCAGAGTCCGTCTATTTCGTGGAAATCATGAGTCAGTTTGTAAACAGTGTTTTCTTGCTTCTGTGTATTCAAGCCTGATCTTTGATGAAGTTTGATAGCTCTAAGCAAAAAATATCTGGCTGTCAATTCCATGTGACTGACTCTCAGAAATCTTTTCCAACTCTCTTTGCTAAAATTACCCAGTGAAATCCTGGCTCTGCCGCGAGTTGGGCAGGGTTTTGCCTACCATCAGTAGAGCCACATTTTCACCCAGGGACCTTAGAAAACTAAGAGCACCTTTGACACGATTTTGCATCACAAACTGGTGCTAAAGACGCTAAAGACAACCATTGCTAACTAGACATGGCGTCATCCTCACCTGTACAGGAGCGCAACAATGTGTGTTAAACTAAAAGGTACATAGTGAAATCTGTTAGAAATAGACCCCTCGGATTACACTGCTTTGGATTAGTTTGCAGCAAGTGCATTTTCAGACTAGCTGTGTCTTGTAGTAGCAAATTTCCCCTGAACTTTATTCAGCAGTAGCGCAGGCTCTTAACTAGTTGTAGTGAAGAGTTAGTTCCAAAAGAAAACCCAGAAAGATCTGTGATCTTGAAATGTGTCTTTGGTCACATCCAAGCTCTTATGGTGAAAACAGAATAATTCATTCCACTGTACACCTGGGGAGGGAACAAAGCAGCATAATCCCTGTAGATAGCGAGTGCATGTGCAAATACATCATGGGTGTTTAGTTAGTGGGACAGGACCAACCTGCAGGCACCAGCCTTCTGCAGGGCTCAAGACAGAAATAACCAGGTGAAATCTAATGGGCTGCAGTATTACCCTGGAACATGTAATGGCTTTATGTTATAAAGGCTACAAATCTCTGAAAAGTGACCTCATGTCTTTTGATTGCACTCCTCCACCCCATCCTTCAGCCTTGACCCATTTTATCTTCATAGCGTTTTTGCCCAGATCCTGAGCTCAGGTCTTCATTTGCAGGCATTCATCTCCCCTGGGTTTATGTGCGTAGTGCTGCAGACGGGTTTCTTCCTAGAAAATGTGGGAGTCTTAGGCAAGTAGGTAGAGCGGATAATTCAAGGTTAATGACTAATCCAGACCATAGAAAAATTAAATGATGAACTGAACCTCCAAAAGATATTTCAAGTTTGCTCCAGGGGCCTGCCAGATGAGTGTGCCAAAGCAGATTAGAAGAAGAACTCCCAATTCCTTAGCAGAGATGCTGAGAGGTCAGAGGTTGAGGAAGACTCAGAACACAAAGATTTAAAACAGTCCTCTCAGATTGCATGTGCTGCCCATCCCAGGTTTTTGAAGCTATAGAAAAACACACCCTTCTGGGCATTTTTCAGCTAGAAAGACACTGACTGGGTTAAAAAAATCCGTGCTTAAAAGCTCATCACTTTCTTCCTAAATCTAACCACCAGCAGGGATCATCTAGCCCTTGAATCTTCTAGAGAGGTAAGATTACAAAAAATAATACCATGGCTAAAGCCATCTCTGTGGTTGTGAGAAAGATGAGTGTTTATCACATAAATCAGTGCTTGTTGGAAAAATGAGAGGCTCTCCAGGGACTCCAACTAGAGCACTCACATGGTCCAACAGAAGATAGGTTATAGCCCGGGAGGGGAAGACCAAATTGAAAAGAACTGTGATGTCAAGCAATTCCTAAAATCAGTTTACAGGCTTAAAACATATCTGTAAGCCAAATGCTCTATATGTTACGCACAGGGCTTAGTCTACAACAGTTAATTGGCTTACTTAATAATACAGAATTAGCTTGGTGTTTTGAGTTAGGACACTGGAATTAATTTTTACATTGTCATAAAAAAATGCTTGCCACTTTAAATAAAATGAAAAAGTAAGTCTCGTTCTTGAGCACATCCAGGTGTGTTCAAAAGGTGTAATGACAGTGTAGAGAGGAAAATCTGTCTGTAGTGTAATTTAATAGTAATCATAATGTGATACTACTTGTACATTTACCCTTCCCTGTGTGCAGATAGTAATTATGCTGATACTGTGCTGCACATTCCTTACCAAATAGGAAACCGGCAAGAATTTTCATTTTTAATCACTTTATCCATAAACCCCTTGTCTTCCCACTTCTGTTGGGAATGAAGTTGAAATATAGCTGCAGTGGTTCTGTCTCTTACAGGCGGTAAAATAATATTTGCAGCAGCCTGTGAAGGGGGCTTGGGGAGAACTGCGAGGGAAGATCAGGGCACTGCCAGTACTGCACGCAGGACTCGCATTTACTTGCTTGCCAGATCATTTTTCAAGCCATTGAACCAAGCAGAGATTTCAGCGAGAGGATAAAGTTTTGCGGTCAAAGTGATCGTGCCCTTGATGCCTTTGAAAATAGCCTGCTTTAGTTATTATGATTCACACATTTAATCTGTCGCTTCTCTCTCGGATATGAAACTGAAACCATCACTTTAAAATAGCCTTTAATTTCTAAGTATTTTGACTCTATGTCTGCAGCAGTTGTTAAAACCAGGATGGAGTGGGCTGTGAGGTTTCAGAGATCCCTTACAGTATAGCCCCATTTTATTTGGAACCTTTGTCTCGGATCAGGAAGGGATGCAGTGGATCGGTAGCTGAAGCTGGCCATGCAGATGCCCCACTGACAAAAAAAGCTGGAGATTGTGTTTTCACCACAGCTTCATATTGATTCCCTGGGTTTTGGCTCATGCCCTGTGCTATCATTCTTTTCATGATGGTTTTTTCTGTGCCAGTTTTCCGGTTATGCTCTGTCATATCTGTGCTAGAGCAGCACTAACTAGAGACCACTGGACAGGGTAGAAATCAGGTGATTTCTCCCCACCACAAAAGCAATAACAACAACAACAAAAAATATTAAAAAGGAATTCTCCTTCCTGAAGGGAAAGTCACAACCTCACCTCTTAAGGCATCTTGGAAATAGTTGGCATGCCGTGTGCTGCCCATCCTAAATGCAGGGTCACAGACAGCCTCTGCCAAGAATGTATTTTTATCTTTCTCCTTTGCTTTCAGCCCCTTTCCCTTTTTCTTTTGCCAGTAGCTGTAGATCACAGTGAGAGTACAGTGCTGAAGTGAGTATTAGTTCGGTGGAGCCTGTACAGAAACCATTCCCGGCCCTGTGACTCACATCCAGCTCATAAAGCAAAGTCACTC
>NW_010267533.1:158692-192018 GCF_000690775.1 Eurypyga helias
TAGATAGCTGCCTCCACACTAGCTCTGGCAGGGCAGAGCCCACCTGATAGCAAGGGAGACTGGCTACTAATTTTCATGAACACTGATTTCTGCACTTCAAGGCTATTTTGTCAGTCTTTCAGTCCTCGTATTTGATTACCCAGCTGGCATTTTCCCATTCCGTAAGCAAAATACCAAGCACTCGGCCGCAGAGATGCGCCAGAACTACTGTCTAGAGAAACACGTTTGGTGTCTTGCCAGCTGTTTTAGCCAACGGAAATTTGCAGATGTGTCAACTGCTTTAATGCACAGAAACATCTGAGCAGGGCCCTCCTGCTCAAACCAAATGGCTTCTGCCTTCACTGTCAGTGTGCTCATCGGTGCTGTGACACCAGGCCAGCAGTCGTAATGTTTGGCAAATGAATTCATGGCAATTGCACCCAGTGAGGATGTTTCTGCAAATTGTGTTGGACTGATTTTCCCTTGTTCAGGAATGGGAAGATGGGAAACAATTGTTTGATTCGTTTAGGAGAAGTAATGCAGCAACTTCAAAAGAATTGTGGTTACTGGGTTGGCACATACAGTGACCTTACCTACACTATTGCAGCCTTCATCATAATGAAATAGCATTTTGGAGCAGATTTGGTTTGGGGAAGTCTTATCTGAGCCACTTCTTATACATAACAGGCAACCCAGGGTTGAGTGGCAAGTAAAAGATTCATGGTATAAGGATACTAATCGAGATGACAGTGCTAAATAACAGGCTAGAAGGTCAATTGCCTGGTGAGAAAGGCATGATAGCCTTCTGGTGCACAGCGCCCACACAGTTATTGTTGCAGTCTTTCCCTTCATCCAGGAATCACAGTAATTACAGAGAACATGTTCCTCACTGACAGATTGCAGGAAGTGTAAAGATCGATGCTGCTTGTCTTTAGGAAAAAAATCATCGCTCCCTACATACCTCCTGTTTCAGATTCTTCTTAAATACTCTGTTCGCCGCCTTGTAGCCCAGCTCTAACCAGTGGTGCTTCCAGCGCTTGCTGGAGTCAGCGGGAGCCTTGCAGTTGGCCTTACGCTGAGCTGGAGGACAGCGGGATGAGGTTGCTCCATCCCTTGCGTGCCCACAGCCGGAGACTGCTCACGGCAGCAGCACGTTCCTTACTCTGAAGGAACCCAGACACCTCGCAACGTTGTGCTGGGTGTTTGCCAAAGAGCCTTTAAAGACATAACAAAGCAAACAATAAAAAAAGAGGCCATGTATTTGTTCCCAGCACACTTTGATCAAAGGGGAAGGAAATGGTAACTGAAATGTGCTTACAAAGTAAATGAATCCCAAAGGCTCAGAGAAAGGATGGGTATAGGGAAATGCCCCCTGCCCCCACCCAGACTGGGTTACGGCACATCCTTTGAGCTAGCTGGCTTTGAAACAACATTGTTGGATCCTTTCTTAGGGAAAATCTTGTCTTTTTTAGTACTTCTCAAGCTTTAGCAGTTAAATGCCATTCAGATTTTCTAAGAATGAACATGGCCAGTTATTTTCCATTTTTGAGGCCCCTAATGCCATGAATTTCAAACAGATGAGATCCCAGTTCAATGTTCTGGAAAGCCCAACTATGAAAAGTGGAATCTCACCACCGACTGTGAGAGGGTGAGCTAAAAGTGAGAAAGGAGATGTCTGTGCATTCTAATAGTCCGGGATGTAGAGGGTTTGTATGCTTTGAGGTCCTATAATGTAGAGCTGAGAAGCTGACTCTGGTCCTGGATGTGGGAAAGCCGTGTTGGGCTGGGTGTCTGGCCATAGCACCATCCCAGATTGTACAAAGTATAGGTACTCTGCACAGCTCCACTGCCCAGTGAAGATGTTCATGCAGATGTAGCAGTGGTTTTCCCAGGTACCTCTCAAAGGCAACAATATTTGTGGGATAGGATGGTCTGCAGCCAAGTCTGTCTGAGGGAAAAACACACTGTAGAGACTGGGGGTTAAACAGAGCTATGCAGAGTTTGTGTTTCTGTCTAGCAGGGAGACAGGAGTGGATATGCACTTGTATACCTACACTTTTGAGGTTTACACGCTTCAGCTCCCGCAAGTGATCAGGTGATGCAGTGTGAAAGCAATACAGCATCATCCAAGAACCCACAAATCTAGGAAGCGTTGCCAATTTCTCACTGTTTTTAAGTGAAGCATAATGTTTTATCCCACCAGTCTTTTAACATTCCTTCTCTGGCTCCTCCGTAGGTGGGTGACTGGCCACTGGAGTCCCTGCTCTGCTACTTGTGAGAAAGGTGTCCAGCATCGGGAAGTAACTTGTGTTTATCAGTTGCAAAACGGCACCTACGTTAACACGAGAGACCTCTACTGCCTTGGCAACAAACCAACAGCAGTACAGAGCTGTGAAGGACGGGACTGCCTTTCTATCTGGGAAGCCTCAGAGTGGTCAAAGGTAAGAACTTGTTTCAGAGAAGGAGCCAGACTGCTCACAGCTCTGGATACACTGGTCCTGATCCAGCTAAATGCTTAATTTTGAGCATGTTTTCACAGTCAGCATACTCAGCGCCTTGCAGTACTAGGGCACTGGGTAGGACTGTCATTTGTTGAGATGATCAGTTTGGAACTGAGCTTTGTATTCCATACCGGATGAGTCATTAAGGCAGGTTTTAGATATCATGCTGTAATAACTATATCTTTCCATCTGAAAAATGTGACCAGCAGGGAAAAGCATTTGACTGACCTGAGGCCAGAAGTGTAGTAACCCACCAGGGCTTCTGGCTCCATTTAAATGCAATATGAAACAAATACCAGATTTATCAAGCATCTGCATGTTACAGAGAATGTACAGTCTTTGGGCCTTGTCCAACTTTCTTCTGTGTAATTCCAGGAACATGGAAACGCTGGTTATACTATGTATAAAAGTTGCATCTCCATGTAGTTGTAGAGAGTTAAGAAGTTATTCTCAGATATTATAAATGCATTTCTGATACAAAGGATGTATGGTCTAGACAGCCTGCCTTTGTTTAGCCACGCAGTGAAGTGGGAGCACGCCTACAGCTCACGACCACAACTCTGCTATTACAGGGCAACTTTGTCTGTACCTTGTGAGTAACAGTCCTAATAGGATGTCCGTGTTAGTTGTGATACTGTATCAGCTAGGTCCATCCGTACAATGACCAGATCCCTTGGGTGCAGTGCTAACAGCTCTATCAGTCTCGTTCCAGGCTGGCTGTGTTACGGATCACAGCAACAGCCATTTCTGTGGGAAGGATCTTCCCTTGTCATTCATCTCTGGTTTGAAACAGTGAGCTCCTGTTTAAAACATTGTCAAAGAGCTTTTGCAAAATATTATCGTTAGGAATGTGCTTAGAAGTTGCAGAAGTTCAGGACAGAAGGGATCTTGCACTGAGGAACGGTGTCTCGTAACAAACACAGTGTGACTCCATTGTCCACCTCTTGAACAGGAAATCTTTGTTTGGTGAGCCAGATGATCGTTAAGTGAGAGTAGTGTTTCCTTTCAGTAGGACGCTGCATCTTCACTGATGCATGAGATTTGTTTTTTTTTCTGGGTTCTTTCGCTTCAAAAGGTGTGGAGAAACACACCAAAGTTTTAATAATTTGTGTGATTGCTCCTTTGTGTGTTATAAGCATAACCCAGATGATGCTCTCTATTTCTTACGGCTGAACCAGCTGAACTGTTTATAGCTGAGACCATTCTTAAGGTGCAGTTCCTACCTGTTTTACACGGGGAATTTTTACATGGGGTCTTTTGTTAACAATCCCAAGTACTTCTCTCTCCCGTTACGAAACGGAGCAAGTCAGGTTACAGGAGACTTTTTCCAAAATGGAAATGTTCCGTATTTGTGACCCCATAAATCATTTTCAAATACAGAATATTTTCAGATTGTTTTTTCCAATAACTGATTTGCTTTTCCTGTGATAAATTTGTTTACCTTTGGTCATGTCTGTAATTGCCCACTTTTGACTTTAAATTCATTCTTGTTCTGGCACATTTCTGCTATTGTGTAGCACAGCTGACTGTAGGACGCATTTGATGCTCTGCCAGTTTGAACACTTCTCATTCCTACGACTTTCTTCAGTGGTAATCACTTTAATCCTTAACATTTTAATCCGATGTTGTGGAGTAAATATCACAGTAGTGGTATCACTTTATAAATCCATTTTCTCATGTATGTTTTTGGACTTTCTGGTTATACAACAAAAACCAGTTGACCACATTGATGTCTGGTCCCCAATCAAAAATGTGTGTTTTCAAAGCAAATTCCAATACAGTCTTCATTGCGGAAAAATTTAATTCTCCTCTTATTTCCAAACACTTGAGATTGTTTTGGACAAAGTACTGCTCAACCCATTTTTAATGACAAAAATAGAGACTGTTAGAAAAAGGTGAATGTTTCTACTGTTAGGGAACTCGAGTAGAAAAAAAAGCAGACTTTCTTCAAATAAAGGAGCTGTATCTTAACTGCAACGTTGCGTTGCTCCTATGCAAAACCTTGTGGGACTTGACTAAGTAATTTGTTAATAAAATTAGGCCTGATGATCTCAGCTGGACACTCAGGGACTGCATTTATGATTGAGTAGACTGTTCTGTTGTGGAACCTCTGTAAAATCTACATGTGAAGAAATTCTTCATGAAGACAAAGGACTTGAAGAAAGAAAAAAACCTCTTAGAGAGGGTGATTTATATGTGACCACCAAAGATCTGTTGGAAACCTTTTGCAAATGCTGTTTTGTCTAGGAAAGTATATGCAGTATTAATCTGTGAATGACTTGAAAGCTTGTGGGAAGAACAAACAGTTGGTGTTTTTCCCAGACATGCTTGTAAAACCCACCTAGAGATTTCTCCTACTGTGAAAAGTACTCCCACTTCAGTTTGATTTACTTGGAGTAAATTGGACCATTTGAAGGATTTTAAATATTGGACGTTGTAGTGTGAGGTGAACGAGTGCAACCCTGAGGAGTCCACCCTGAGGACTGGGGAAAATTGTATATAATTTGGGAAAGTCTATACAACTTGGGGCAAATTCATGGCTTTAAGGTGCCATTAGGGAGCTGCAGCCTGGGATCTCTGGCAAGTCTTGCACTTTGAGGAGTCCAGCAAAGCAGTTTCTGGAATTCTGCAAAGCCTGGATGAATTCATCCCCGTATCTAGCAGAACTATACCATTGTGCTTGTTACAAAGATGTTACATCCGTAAGGAGGTCACGCCATGAGCAGCGCATAGTAAATTAAGTGGAAGGTTTCCCAGATTCTCAAGAAGTCGCTTTGTAGTGCTCTGAAGCATTTAAAGGCAGGTCTATTTGCTTGCCAGCTCATAAACGCTTGTCATTCATGTCCTTAACAAGGCCAGCAGGTCAGAACTGCCTGGATTGTATTTTTAAGACGGTTAGACAGGCATGCTGAGATTTGTCCATTTGATGTAATTTATATCAAGCTGACGCTTGTTTCCAGCATAGACCCCCTGGATGGAGAAGCTTCTTGGAATATGTTCAAAAGACCTCACAGAATATCTCATATCTTCACTATTTATGCAGTGTCAAATCAACTGTCTTTTCCATGCTGATCCCCCGAGGGGGAGAACTTGACATGCTAGAGGAGGTTAGTTTTTATCTCAGTTGGTACATAGATCATTTTTCCACCCACCTGTCCCCAGTGGCTCCTCGAGACAATTTCTCACTCTTAACCACTGCAGTGGCATGAAAATGAGGAGCAGAGCCTAGCTGCGCTGTTGTGTAGTGGATCATGGCAGCATCAGCTGTTCTGTTATTCTGTGACCAACCTGGTTAATTAAAACAGAAATTCTGTTTCAGTTCATGCCGGTGTCCTTCTCCCACCTCTTACAGCCAATGAAATCAAGACAAATTCCTCCAGTAAAACAGAATTTCCAGCCATTGGCAGAGATTACAAATGGGTGATCAGATATCCCTGCTCTTTAGATACCTTCATAGTGCCCAGGCACAAAAACATTTGTGGACAATTTGTGTTCACTCACATGAATGCTTGTTAGAGTGCCCCAAAGCTTGAATCAAATCTTCCTTCAGCAACTGATTCTAGCAGCTCTAGGAGCCTGCTGCTTTCTCAGAGGACTTCAAACAGTCCCCACTTATGCTTTTGGTGTTGAGTCTGCCTTTCATCCCTGCTGATGTCTGTGGCCAGCGTGTTGGCCATGGTTGGAAGCTGATCACAACACTGTGGCTCACTGAATAATGCCTTTCCTGAGCTATCCCCTTTGTACATTTGAAGTTGTTTGGAACTAAGGTAGGGATGAGGATATGGCAAAACAAAGAGTGAAGGTCATGAGTGTGTGTTTCACGTGGGAACATGAGTGACATGAACTTTCCCATGGCGTGTACAAAGTGTACTGCAGAAATGTGTTTGTAACAGGGGTCTCATGCTGCTGTGATTTAAAAATGCATTCATCAGCACCATGTTACTGCCATGATACATCAAGGGATGTGGCAGTTCTGTGTTGTAAATCTCAGTGTGTCCTTTTTCAGTATGAACGACGAGCTCTTAAACACTAGATTTAGTGCATTTTTTCATCTGTAGTGCCAATTCCAGCAAAATGCCAGCTGATATTTTTCAAAGAAGGTTGATTTTCAGAATTGCCATTTTTCATAAGTAAAATATTTCTCAAGCAGATAACATGCTTTTCAAATTATTCTTTAATGTTTGTAAGGGTCTTAGATTATTGGGAGAAAATCTTACAGGTTGCCAGTTTTCCTCTGTTCATAAAACCAGCTTTTCCTTTTACCTATGTTAGCGAGATAATAAAAGTTATCATTTCTAGGCATCATGTAACCGAAAACAAATACCTCTTCTTTTACAGTGCTCAGCAGACTGTGGAAGGGGAATTCAGAAAAGAACAGTGACCTGCACAAATTCCCAAGGAAAATGTGATGCAGCCACCAGGCCAAGGGATGAGGAAGAGTGTGAGGATCACACAGGCTGTTATGAATGGAAAACAGGCGATTGGTCTAAGGTAACAGTGAACACTACACGGTATTCTCTTTCAGAGTGCAAAGACGTTCAGAGTGCTATGCTTCCCTGTGCTGTCTGTGTTAATTTGCAGTTTAAATATTTGGAAAAGAAGGGTTTAACTGGTTTTGATTGGAGTTTTTACTGGGATTTAAACTTTCCCCTTACGCCTTCTATAACCGAAACATTGCAACACAGGCTTATGGATATGACCCACTGAATTTTAGAGAGGGGTATACCAAACAGGATAGAAATGAGTGTTGATTGACAGCTTAACCATCCAAAGGCAAAACCTACGCAAGATTCCCACCACAGGTGAGCTCTTGGTGTCAAAAAGCTACTTTATAAATGATGCTGAAACTGCTTTCCGTATTTCAAAAAGCAAATTCCGAAGAGTTCTGGCTAACAGTTTGAATTAAACAGAAAAGAGTTAATTAGCAGTATATTGCAGGAGTGCAGGGAACTAAGGAGATGTCCCAGGCCCTGCCTGGACAAGCTAAAAAGAAAATAGCAGAAGGTTGGTTTCCTTGCATGTATACATGTGTTAAGTATGTGCACGTTGAGTTAGGAACCTAGTTACTGAGGAAAAGGGAAACCTCACAAGGGGGCTGTGGTGAGAGTTTTGTCTCCCTCAAAGCTTCAACATGTTGCTGAGAAGAGAGCTGGACGTTAGTCTTCTTATCCCACAAGTGATAAATCTGAAGGTTTGGGAGAACTGTTGTTAAACTGAACATGGCTGGGGGTGGCGTGGGGAAGCCCTAGCAGACTCACGCAGAAACAGAGGGTAGCGGAGGGCACTCTCAGCTGAGTTCTGTTCTTCTGCCTCATGCAGAACCTGCATGCAGGGTCAGGCAGTACACTATTTTATTACCACAGTTCCAAGGCTAGAGCTGTGCCGCTGAATTCTGTGCTAGTCTGAGACCTACACAGCACAGTTCAGTCTTAGACTCACTCCAATGACCTGCAGTGAAAGCAAGCTTTGAATTTAAAGGCAGAGCCAAACCCATCGGTTCCATCCTCAGGGATGGATTTTACCTTTGCTTAGGCCAGTCTGAACTTTGTTTCTCAAGTGACATCAGTGGAAATAATTCCCGAATGCACTGGATTAAACTAGAGCAGAGTCCACTCTGTGTTTGCATTCTGATCTTAAAGTAACAGGTAGTTTTCCTTGGGAAGGAAGCTTGGCAGTGTGAGAAAACTCAGCCTTTGCCAGTGTTGTTCATAAAGCATCCTTTACATTACTGCCTTGGTGTTTGCATAAAGAATTAAGATTTCCCAGGAATATTATATTCCAGTTTGGTTTTCTCTTATCTTTGTAACTGTACTATTCTTTAAACAGAAAGCCTACTTTGTGTTCTGGAATGTACAGCATGTGCAGAAACCACTGGGATACAGTAGTTGCATTTTGCTTTCCAAAATCCCAAACTCCAGCAAGGAAAACCCAGTGAAATAGAGGCCCGTGATGGGCAAATTGGCTTATCTGCGATTGCATTTTTTTTACATTGCTATTAGGAATTACAGATATTTATAGATACACTCTGTCACAGATATGTGAATTTAATGGTGTCAGTGCTGGAAAATGCATTAAGAACCTGCCACATACAAAAGGTCTGTATTTATGCTGAGCCAGGAATTTGTATCAGAGAATGTTTAGAGTATTGAACATTATTTTATTCATAACCTGGCACACAGAGTCCATGCAGGTTGGCCAAAATAAACAGTTCCCCTGTGTTAACAGGTGAAATAACATTATTTATTTATTTGTGGAATTTTAAAACGTTTTGGCATGCAAATTGATCCGGATTCTCTTTATAGGGAGGAATATGAAATAATTCTGTATTCACTGGTTACATGGATTGAAAGTTCAGTATTGTATGAACGGTTCAAATATGATAAAGATGTTGGCTCACTGCTAGAGAGGCTGCGGTCATACATTGGTCACAGTAAATAGTGTTGTTGATGGATTTAGTGTCTGCATGTGAGCAGGACAGGATCGGTGCAAAATCACTTGTTATTTGCAATTCTTAACTCAGGATCCTCTCTGTGCAGAAGGGCACACAAGCTTATGTGCTGCATATGTGGCCTGCTTCTGTCTGCAGAGAGCTTGTGCCAACTCCTTGCTTCCCAGGAATTTCACCCTGTGTGAATCCAGCAGGATGTTCTTGAACTTAGATTTGGTTTATAATGAGCATTTAAAATTCTAGACATATTGGTTAATTCTGACCAGACACTTAGTTCACACAATTAGATTCTTATTCTCTAAGCAGAGGGGTGAACAAAAGGCACCACTGGATTGCAAGAAAAGGGGATGGGTAGGTACAAGTCTTTGAAGAAAATACATTGTCCCAGATACATAGATGGCTGAAATGTTAGGTGTGGAATTCAATTCCTCACAAATCCCAAGCATAGGATTTTCATCATGAGGATCCAGAAACTTTGGTGCAGGGCTTAGACTTGGGTGGAGAGCCTTTACAGCTATCAGCAACTCCTCTTTGGTGTTGTCTGGCTTTAAACAGTTCCTCCTTCGAAGAGAAACACAAAGTCTGCAGCAGTTAGATTATATTGAACTCCTTAAAATTCATACATCCAGGGTAAAATCTCATTGTAAAACATTTGTTGCCGATGCTATTAAGATCGCCGTGAGAGCTTTGTCCTGACTCAGATGGAAACTTTTTCTATTAATACAAATTGATCTCAGAATAAGCAACAACTTTTTGCAATTAATGCACTGTGCATTTGTGACTTATTGTTAAGAATCATCAGGAAAGCAAGATTTAGCTAATAGTAGTTATTATCGCAGATTGAAATCTTTTGATGCTTTATGTGCAAACAGCTTGCGTGGTGACTTGACTCCTTAATTTCCCAAAGGAAGATCATTTGAAAATACCAGGAAGTCATCTAAGAGGCAAAACCTTATTTAAAAAGTCAAGTCTAGATACAACTTGTAAACAGAACAGGCTGCTTGGGTGGTAATGGCAGACTGGTATTTTTACGTCAGTAGTAGCAGTATTTAAAGAATACATGGACTCTGTGCATGAGAATGCAGATCACTTCCCTAAGGAGCTCCCAGCCCTATTTAAATAGCTCACCTCGCATCTGACAGCAACAGACATGGTTATCCTACATAAGATCTTGCATCCTTTTCAGGATGCATCAGAATTTCAGGAAATTCTTCACAGAGAGGGTAGTGAGGCACTGGAACAGGTTGCCCGGAGAAGCTGTGGATGCCCCATCCCTGGGAGTGTCCAAGGCCAGGCTGGATGAGGCTTGGAGCAACCTGGGCTATGGAAGGTGTCCCTGCCCATGGCAGGGGGGTTGGAACTAGATGATCTTTAAGGTCCCTTCCAACCCAAACCATTCCATGATTCTATGATCCTGTTGCATTCAGAAGAGTGGGAGCAGTAAAATCTCCACGTCTGTGCCAGACAAGTTGTGGTTTTATGTTCTCAGACCCTAGATCCATTTGTGCAGAAGAGGTGAGGGCCGGAGGCATGGCCATGCTGGTCTTAAAGCTGCACCCACCAGCCAAAGCCTCGTCCACTGCCCTTAGTAATGGCTTTGCAGCCGCTGCCTGTCCGCACTGTGAGGAAGAAGAATTTTTTTCCATTCTTTGTCAGGGTTATTTGCAGATTGACCTTTCTACGTGTTACAGCTGTGGAAAGCAGTTGGACCTAACTGAGGAGAATTAGCAAGCAGTCTTGGCTGTGATATTTGTAGATACCAAATGTATTTGCAGTATATGTCAAGTGTTGCATGATCTGGTTCACTCTGCAAACACATAGGACTGGGTCTGTAGAGTTATTTTAAATGTCTTTGAAGTTACCTGTGTTAGTCCAGTGCCTGAGACTAAGAGACTGTCCATGGCAATTCTCAAGACAGAGCAGTGTTCTGATACCAGTAACCATGTGTAACCTCCGTTCCCACTGCTGTTACACCCCCAGCTTCTTTGCACTACTGCAACTTCTCTTTTAAACCCCTTATCTTCAAGGGATATAATTATTGTTTTTAGCACTTAGCACAAGCACAGCATTGGTATTGTGAGTCAGATGACTGACCTGTTCCTGGCGTGAGAGTCTTTGAACCCGGTAGAAAGACAGATTGCGCAGTGAGAGACCCCCTGAAGGTGTTAATCTGGAGTAATTTTTTTATTGTTGCCTGGATCCTTCAGAATTGTAATTCATTATTATATCATCCTTTATTATATGTGATGCAATCTACAGATGGGAATGCAAGCCATCTCCCATTCAGTGGTTTCTTCCAAAAGGAAATTCCACATCCAGTTTGCATTCAGTTAAAGAAACAAACATCTCTCATGCTCTTTCTACTTTGAAATAGTTCCTCCTTGTTTGAAATCTGAGCTGTTAAAACGTTCTAGCACTGGAAACCTTTTTACATGTTTGTTGTAGTTGTGCTAGTCAAAAGAACAAACGGAGGTTGCTCAGTTTCCCAACACTTGTCTCAGACTCCTAGGCTGCCCAAAACGTGCCTCTTGGGGCTCTAATAGGACAGTAGTTCCTTCCTTTGTGATGAATTGCATTTTGCTGACAAACTTTATGTCAAGAGCTACATCCCTGTGAAGAATGCAGGCAGCTAGTGAACAGAATGTGTCTTCCTGGTGGCTCTCAGGGCGGGTTAGCAGGACGCACATCCCCAGGCTGTACCATTCGCCTGCTCCAGGCTGCTTGAAGGGATCAGCTGCGGGACTCCGGCTTGGCGTGGGAGCCTGCCGTGACTCACACGGTTAAAAACATATGTCCCAAAGATGTGGGGGTGCACTGCTGACCTGCAGCAGGGAGATGCAGACTTGATGTGGTGACAAAGACCAGTTGTGCTGGAAGGTGAACGGCACTGGGTACTGGTTTTTAGCTACCCAAGGCTCCCCCACCACCTCAGCTCTCTGCCTGTCTGCTCTAGTAATAACATAGCAGGGAAAGCACTGAAGCACTCAGGTGCAAATGTACGGGCCAAGGCTGTGTCTTTTGAGTTCCTTTTCTCCAGTTAGCTTTTGGACTCTTTTAGGGTATAACTGAAAGAAGCAAGATTATATAGCAGGAGCAATTCTTCACATGATTTTTATGGATTTTTTCTTCATTTCCACTTTTACTCAATTGTTTCATTATTTTATAAGCCTTGACATACTCTATTTCTGTCCTCTGACTGAAGGATTGTATTTCGAGCCAATAGCACAGAATGGTTCAGGGTTCCCATTTTTTTTTTTTTTTTCCACTATTCTCCTTTTAACTGGTATTATATCAAGGAAGGTAGAATTACAAGCAAGATACACTAGCTCCATCGTCAGTGCTGACTTTCACAACGGTGCATTTTCAGCTGTGTGGGTAGATATTTAAACATGCAACTTCTGTCCCTCAGGCAACAATTTAGCTCATTAACCTATTATATTACATAGCCCAATGAAAAGATTTCTAGAAGAAGAAAGATACATAGAAGCCTTGTAATATATTGGCTTTTCCATATTTTTTCCTTGCAGTTACAGTAGATGCTCTGTAAATAGTAAGGCCTGTATTAATCTCGGATAACCCAATGTAAATCCAGGGTAACTGTCCTTCATTCTTCTCTACAACCCGCTGGCCACAAGCCAAGGATCTCACTCAGCGCAGTGGCTCAGATATCAATCTCTCTTACATTAGTGTAAATCCAGATTAATTCAGCCACTTAAGTTAATGCAGGTTTATGCCAATGCCGTGCAGTTCAGAATCTGTCCTGCCAGACTGTGCAAGGTCTTCGGGTCTTGTGTAGGAACCATCGCAGATTCCTGCTTTCAGGTGAAAACAGAAATATATGACATATCCAGCTGGGCTTCAACTAGGAGAGAAAGTGGAGGAGAAGTCTTTTTCTACCACTTTACATTGCATATAACCACCTGGCACAACTTTCACTGCAATCAGGAAGATTGTGTAGTCCAGAAACTGCAAAGCCCTCATAATGATCAGCCTGGCAAAGTGTGTTGTTAAACAATATTCTTGTTGCCAAATAGTGTCCTTAGTGATAAAGCACATCTGAAAAATTACCTATAGCCACCTGCCCTCCCTCGACATCCATAGTTACTAATTTCTTCAGTCTTTTGCTCAGCCTATGAAATGCTGGCTGTGGGTTCTCATCCCAGGAGAAAATTAACAATAGAGAGGAAAACAGTCTCATTTCCTATAAGAAAAATACTGGGTTTCTGCCAGACATTGAGGTGTTTCATACTGAAGATCGGCACACATTCATCACAATGGGTGGTAACAAGGATTTTGTAATTGAAAATTAATTGTTTTGGCTGGATGACAGTAGACTGTATTCTCTAGGAGATAACACCCCGAGCTGTGCAGTACACCAGAAAACTTGTTGAGGTTGCATTTTGTTGAGTTTGCTTGTGGGTTTTGATTTTTTCCAAAAAAAGTACTCTACAATCTTCCAGTGCCAGTAAGGCATGTTTTCCAAATTCCAAATGTTTAGGAACAGCAAAATCCTCTATACGCCTCACTTTCAGTGATCAATTCACATTACATGATAAGAAGAGCAAATCGAGGACAGCTGTGGTTTGAGAGGTATATCAAAGCTGTTCTAAGTATAGAAGCAAACTTTGTTCTAACTTTCATTACAAATTCATGGCTTGATCTGGCGTCTGTTTATGATGAACTATGGACAACTTGTTAATTCTGCATAAAGTTCATAACTAAGTTCCTCTTCTACCTTGGGTTTCTTGCTGAATTGAGAGAAATCCCCGCAGGAGGGATGCTCGCTGAGAACTGCAGTTGCACATCACAGCTGACAGAGCCTTTCCTGCCGCATACTCACTTCGGCTCAGCGAACATCTTTGTGATTTATGGCTGCTTGTGTGCATTCAGCACTGTAGCTAGAAACTGATGTCGGAAGATTGTCTGCAGGCCTCCCCGATGCAGATCAGTTGTTCTCCAGAAGCTGATAGAGCTGCATTTGACAGGAGAGGACCCAACGGGCTTTCTTCAAACCCCCTGCTTCTCTGGTCCAGAAGCCAGAGCATCAGAGTGTCCTAAACTAAACTAGTGCCCCGACCATCACCTTTAGTTTAACCTCCACTGAGGAAATGCATGGAATAAAATAGATTTCCCTGTGAGAGGAAGCTAGTGCTTGCTTTACAAAGCAGAAACCACTTCTCCCTCCTGCTGCAGTGAAATCAATTTTGTTGATAGTACTATAGGCCAAATCACTGACCGACCAAAATCAGTGGTCAACTCCCGATGACTGCAGTGAGTTAAGGATTTCAGCATGAAATGAAGAATTGTGGCACGTGGCTTGCAGTTTACCTATGACAGAGCTCCAAGGCTATTGGTTAGTTTTTTTGTTGTCTTGTGCTGGAGTTTTCCCTGTTCCTTTTACGACTGTATTCCACAAACCTAGGTAAAAGAGAAGTGAACCATCCAGAATAAGGGTTCTGACAAAAAGGCTTGGATCATTGAAGTAAAAGCCTAGGCAGGGGAGACACGAGGGGAGACATCTCCATGTTCCTGCTGCCGTTTCACACATCTCTCACGCTGGTGTGCTAAAAGCCCAGCCCAAGACCCTCCTACTGCCTTGTACCACCAAGTAGAACAATTGCTCTGTTGTGGACCAACTTAGAAATATAGTTTTCATGCCTCCATTGGAAATACGCATTTTAGGAAAGAAAGTTCATGTGAGTTCAGCTTGTACTAACTACAGAATTCTGTATGGTCATGAGTCTGGCACTTCACTGAATTCACATCACTGAGTCCTAGCTATCCGACAGGTGGGTGCCTTGTTTGGCATAGTTATTAGGCTCCGTTTACAGGAGCCCAATAATTCCTGGTTTATCTCCTTTCCTTAGTAAAGGCTGAGTTGCCCTTTGAAGTAGTGATCTCTCTCCGCTGGCTGCAAAGAGAGCCTAAACAGAGCTAGCTCAGTAAGATGAATCTTTGATTCTCACATCTGTGAACTGTCTTTAGCTATGGTCAGAGGTGTAAATATTGTATAATAGCACTAAAACAAGGTTGGGAATCTATCTAGGTTTGTGCTAACTGCCAGCCCCAGTCGATGCAGCTGTAGTTGGAAACCTAGGCATGGAAAGTGAAGAGATGCTGACTACAATGCTGGCTGGGGATGTCATTCCCCTGGGGACTGTACGCTACAGAAACCAAGTCCTGCCGATGCCTTTGAGGCAAAGACTGCTCCTTGTTGGCACAACAGTTTGTACAGCTCATGTCTGCTGGAGTTTCTGGGAACACCCATTGCACAAATTATTTTGATGTTCCTTAGTAGAGGAGAATGTGCTGCAAAAAGACCATTCTCACCCATGGTTTGTTTGAAGTGGAGCATGTTCTGTCGCAGTGTTACTGTCTCATGTTCAAATATAGCCTCCAGTGATCCTATTAATTGGAAGAATAACTTTTCCTTTTTGATATTTTTCATTTAAAAGTCTAGTTCGTTAAGTACTTTTTTTTTTGGTGGAGAATTAAAGCCTCCCACCAAGATCAGTGGATTGGAAATAGAATTCCATCCTGCCTATTTTACCCTTTTTTTTTAATGTGAAAAAGAAGAAAGCATGAAAGACAAGCCTGTTCAAATATTGGCATTCATTTTCTCTGAGTTGCTCTGAGTTGTTACAGTGCCTAGGATCATTTTTTTAAAAATATGAACAGTAGCTAATTCACCGCTTAAAGTTTGTACTACTCATATGAAGAGGTTTTTGCCCCTTGAATCCTTACACAATATGTATCACTAGCAGAGACTGCTATAATTTTTCAGCCTTTCCAATACCCTTTTTGAGGTTTGTAATGGCTACTGAGGCATTAAGGTGACAATTTTCCAAAACGTCTTTAAAGAGCAATTAGCATCAGCCAGTTGGTGATCCCTTGTTTGACTGTGCAAAGAAATGAAATGCAGTGTTAGTTTGGCATCGTACGTTTCAAAGCTGAGTAGCTCCCTGTCTAAAGAATGCTCAGGCAAGACTGAGATGACAGAGATGAGCAGCCTCTTGCTGAAGTTAATTAATCCTAATCGAGTCCTTTAATTACTATTTTTAATAAATTGCATTTAGGTAGCATTGATCATTAAACAATATATAATTAAATACATGCTCAGCGGACCTTCAGTTCCCAAGGCACTCTTTCAGGTTAACATCTGTGACAGGAGTCACTATCATTTCCTTGCAGTTTTTGGGGTGAAATAAGCTGCAGAGCATTTCCACTTTGTACCTGCCGCAGATCGACGCGTTGCCGACACACCATATGTGGCACGCTAGAATACGGCACCCTGTAGGCAGTACTGTATCATTTCACACCTCTGCTTGGTCCTGTTCTTGAAATCCGGTTTGAAAGCTTGTGAGAAATAAATTCTGCCTGATTGGTGTGATGAATTAAATGACATTTCCACATTAGCATCCACTTGGGCTGCATTGTACAAGTAAGTAGGGGCACTGTCACTGCGCAGAATATTCCTGCATTCAGCTCCTAATCTCTGAACTCTCTGTACACAATGGAACTCTTCAGAACAGCAAAGTCAAGCTTAATTATGCAGTGAGACATGCTGGATATACTGGTCAGGTCTTGTTCCGTAGGGTCATGCAGTTTGAAAGCACAGCTGTAGGCAGTTTGCAAAGATTGCCTCTCTCTTCTCCTTCTCAGATACTGTCACATCAGCCATGAGCTTTTTCGGCTATAATTTATTGTTTCTTCCCATACTGAGTCAGAAGGGTATGCATTTTTTCTTGGCTAAATTAAACAAATCAGTCATTTCACAAGAAGTTTCCAAATGAAAGATTGCTGTAAGCAAGACCAGATATGTTCTCTTTACAGATCTGGGGTTAAAACAGGGGAAGAAAAAAAAAAAAAAAAGAAGAAGGAAGCTTGAAAAACAGCTTTACAGTTTGCTTTGGGCTAATTAGATCTTATCAGTGAAAAGACAGAAATTTCTTTCTTTAGCATGATGCCGTGGTGAAAGTTGACCCAGTGTTTATGAAAGCATGTTGCATGCTGCTTTTTAGCTAGAACTAGAGAGTTTAAATTAGTGATACTCATAAAAAGCCTGATGTTAAGGTGTGCAGAGCACTGACTTTCAGAGCACACACGTGTATCCTATTAAGGTCTCAGAAACAGAGCAATTACAGGACATTTGTCATTCATCTCAGATGAATCTTAGAATGTTTTTAATAGGAACTTGTCTTGCCTTCTTTCTGACTTTCATAGAGGCAAGAAATAAGACCCCTGAGGGTGAAAATGCTCTACCCTATCCTAACGCCTTGAAATACTTGAACTCTGAAGTCAGTAAAGCATGACTCTGTCTCTGAATATTGGAGCTTTAGCCATAGTGTTATCTTTGGCTTCGGCAACTTTCAGCAAACTGGGGACAAACCAGTATCTTTAAACATCAGATGACTGCAGACTGATGATTAAAGAAAAAAAACCATCTTTCCTCCAGCTTAGTTATGGCAGTCATCTTGAACTGTATGTCCCTCCAACAGATCAGCCTTCTAAATACTCTAAGTGCAGGATTGGCTGAAGGGACACTGTGACCTTCTGTTGGAACAAGCAAGTCTCGCACAAAAGAGACTCACACCTCTTAGAGGTTAGAAAAGTGGCGCTTTTAAAGGTCTGGATGCATCCCTGCCTAGCCAGCAGCCCTCAGCTAAGGCATGAGCAATGCTTCATTAGCCCATTCAGTCCTAAACAGATCGCAGCCTGTCCTCTCTAGTGGTACATCTGTACCTTATAGAATCATAGAATCATAGAATGGTTTGGGTTGGAAGGGATCTTAAAGATCATCTAGTTCCAACCCCCCTGCCATGGGCAGGGACACCTTCCACTAGACCAGGTTGCTCAAAGCCACATCCAGCCTGGCCTTGAAGACAGCCAGGGATGGGGCATCCACAACATACCTTTCTATGTCCCCATTAAGCCTCAACACAGGGATTCTTTGCTCTCTCTTACGCATTCCTCCAGCTGCCCAACAGCAGCCCTGCCCTGGTTTCATTCATTCTTATTCCTCTCTCTTCCTCTGGCTATCGTTTGTAGATGAGGAGTTGATGAAGTCCCTGCATGAAGATCTCCGCACTTACCATAAATTCATTCTATTTTAATAGCTAATATTCTCCTGAGGCATTTGCTTTCAGAGCAATTAAACATCTGTCAGCACCTTTGGTGGATTTCAAGCTTTCATATCAGTATCCTAAGGTGGAAATAGCATTCCAGTTGAAAAATCATAGCTTGGTCTGAAGCTTGGAGTTTTTCAGTGAGTAAATCTTCTTTAAGCTGATGAATGCAGCTGCTGCCTTGACAATTTCTGAGTTTATTTCCTTCTGGATATCCCCACTGGCTTGCATGTTGCTGCCAAAGAATGTGAATGGAGGCATTTTTGTACTCCTTTTGCCTTCTCAAGCAGGACTTGAACTGGGAGTTACAAGGGCTCTCGTTAGGTTCACTTCTTGTAACTGTTCATTAACCCCCTCTTTTTTGCAGTGCTGGACAACCCTTTGATCATTGCATGTGGGTGGATTTCCAGTTTACAATGGCTATATTGTTAGTTCAGTGCATCGTGGTTAAACTACACGAATTCTGCATGTGCATTTTTCTGACAGTGATATCACTGGCAGTGCGGGGTGAAAGGAAAAACCCACTGCTTTGTTGGACACCGGCATCTCTATTCAACCACTTGTCCGAGTCCACGGCTTCCCTGAGTAGGCAAGTTGCTTGTGGGTTGTTGCTCGGGACTTGCGTAGCAGCTCAGGTGGTGGGCAGAGATGACATAGCTCCTAACCAAGTTCCAGAACTGGTCCTCCATGTTCACAGATCACTTTACTCCAATCTCTGGCAGCTCTTTGCTGCCTGGCACTTCCTTTCCTTGCAAGAAGGCCACAGCACCTTCCCTTACTCAAACTCCTCATAACCTGTGTCCAAGTCTGAGGTTCCTGTATCAGAGGGCACAGAGTGAACCTAGTCCTGAAAATTGTTCTGTGGAGAAGCTTAACTTGCTCCATAAATATTTGGGAACAGAGAGGCTGTAGCAATGCATTTAACTGTCCAGAGTAGGAGGGAAGGTATTTATGGGAATTTGCTGTTCAGTTGGAGTTTGATTTTTATGCCTCATTTAATGATGTCCTCTCTTCATAGTGCAGCATGAGTAACAATCCCCCTTTGTATGTATTTTGTATCTATTCCTATTTCCTATTGGAATTCCTAGGAAAGAGGCTATCCAAGTACAGAGTTGAAAATTTCGTCTTAAAATAAGCCAGATGTCCAACCTTCCTTTAGCTGCCAAGCCCAAAAGAGTTCAAGAAAGATGTTAAAATCTGTCTTCCTGGCTGTGAAAAAACTAATTGCATAGCATAGGTGATGATCCCAGGCTCCCAGAAGAAGGAATAAAACTGCTTCGGGCAAAAGCTCTGCTGTTCGTTTTCTAAGGATTGGAGTTGGCAGTGTCTGTGGAAAAAGTTTCATTGCTTGCCCTCCTTGCTGGTTAACAAACGCAGAGGCAGGAACACAGACAAAGGTAGGTGAGTGTTTGTATATTGGTATCTGAAAACCTTATTCACCTTATAAGAAAAATGCTTTTTTCTTTCTTTCCATCTACTTTTTCCCCCCTCTCTGTTAAGAGCATTCATAAGCACAGGGAGCACCTAAAAACCAGAGACAGAGGGTTCGGCCTCACTGTATGGCAATCACACGAAGGAACCCCATGGCCTGAGTGGTTTTTTTTATGTCTGTGTGATAACAGCCATTCTGTTTGTAAAACAGGCGTACAATTCTCTCCCCTTGCGAAGAGTTTTGTGAGGATTAAGATTAGTAAAGCACTCTGAAGACTAAAAGTGCCATTGAAATCCTGAGGATTAGAGGTTGCATATGACTAGTGAAGTGGAAGTGCCTAACAGTTGTGTTTATCAGGATAAGAATTGTTAACTTTAAATCCAGCTGTAATGGCCATGCCTGACTGGCTTCCAGACTGGTAGAAGTCACTGAGGGCACACCGTGCTGGGGAAGAGCCCAAGACTAATGAAATGTCTATATCTCACCGCAGAACCTCGTTATGAAGGGGGTTTAAACAAGGGATTTTAACAATTGCTTTTAGAATGCCTTCACTGTGGGGCATGCAAGGGAAGAGCTCATTCAGCATAATCCTAAGTACCATAACCATTCTTGAGGTGTTCATAGACAGTGACCAAATTTTGATGTAAATTCAATATCTGAAAATCTTAGTGCAGAAATACCTGCCATAAACTAAGGTGTTGACCCTAAATTGAAATAAGAAGGATGGAAAAAACCAAACAAAACAAAACAACCCATTTATTTATTAAAAAAAAAAAAAGATCCAAAATACATGTTAAATTTTAATATAGCACAACTGCAACCTTCAGAATACAATAATCAGATCCTGGAGGGGTCTGCATAGCTGGAAACAAGGAGGTAAAGCTGCACACGAGGATGGCTTAATGGCAAAGTCCAAAAGGATTCTGAGCCAGGGATTGTTCCCAATTAAGAAATTTGGTGCTAGAGAAAGGCACTGGGAGAAAGAATAGGAAGAAAGAGCAGGTGAAATATGGGGGGGAAAATTAAGAGAAAAGCAAATACAAATTCGATCAGTACACCAAATCCAAGAAACCTCTTCACTAAGCAGTCATTAAGGTGTCTAAAGAAGAAAATTAGATAAAGAGTCTGTGTTATCAGGCTTCACTAATCCTGCAAATACTCCTAGTCAGACATAGATTGTTTACATCGTGTAAATGTGTTTCAGCTCTGGATTGTCTGAAGCAGGACTCAGCTCTATTTTACAAGGTCCTGTTATCCCGAGGACATTTATTATCAGGCCTTTCAGTGGTTCACACAGGAAGGAAAAGCTTCCTGTGTTTCAGCTCCAAACTGAGCTATACTTCTGGCACCAGATGGTCTTTGAGAAGCAGGAGGGGTTTCTGTGGTGCTACCAGAACAAAATGACCAAAGCTTTGCTGTGCCTTGCCCCATGGATGGGAAAGGTGGAGGTCTCATACATCTGTGTGTTTTTTTGCCCCTGGTTCCCAGTCTTACAAGCATCCACAAGGCATACACATCCTTCATCCTTGGACTTCAGTCCAGTCTCAGTGCTGCTCATCATCTCAGCTTCTTCAGTGTTTGGCTTGCCATCTTTAAGAAGCACCACTCTGATGTGATCGTGGTTTTGAGGGAGAGAGCTCCCCTGCCCTGACTTTGTTCAGAACCAGCAGAGGACAGAAAACATGATCTTTTTGACATCATCCTAACTGTACCTCCTGAGTTTTCCTTCACCTCCTCCTCTCCCCCATGTGTGTGGCTTTAGCAGACATAGGAATCTTACCTAGGTCCTGCAACCCATTGTTTCTTTGTTTTAAATACAAGGTTCTTTTATTAACTCCAGCTAGTGCACCTCACTGTGCTCACTGTGTTTGCTTTATTAAAGTTGAACAGCATGCAAGTAGGGCATCGTAAATCACAAGTGACTGGGCCAGAAGAAGAGGGAGGGAGAGGTAGGGACTCCAACAGTATGACAGCAAAGAGAGCATATAAACAGGCTCAGCCTCCTGGCTAATAGAAGCCAAAACTCATGGAGTACAATTTGCAATTGCTCCCAGAAGGACGGGCAAGTGCCAGACAGTTAGCAGGGATAGGTGAGAGTGGATGCTTGCATACCTGTGTTCTCCTGTGTACTGGAACAGAGCTTCTCTATAGGTCTGGGCATGTAGTAAGAGCTGCTTACCTCTGCTGTAATCCTTGGTTTTATCTCATGTCACTGCCTCGTAGTAGCCATCTTGTCTGGGGAGTCTCTTGGTTTTGGCTGGGGTACAGTTAATTTTCCTCCTAATAGCTGCTATAGTGCTATGTTTTGGATTCAGCATGAGAACAATGTGATCACACTGATGTTGTGGTTGTTGCTAAGCAGTGCTTACACTAAGTCAAGGACTTCTCAGCCTCCCCTCCCCTGCCTGTGAGGAGGTGCACAAGAAGCTGCGAGGGAGCATAGCCAGGACAGCAGAACCAAACTGGCCAAAGGGATATTCCATGCCATGTGACATCGTGCTCAGTATATAAACTAGTGGGAAGGCTGGCTGCAGGCTGCTGCTTGGGTACTGGCTGGGCATTGGTCAGCAGGTGGTGATCAGTTGTATTGTGCATCACTTATTTTGTGTATTCTCTTACCATTATTACTGTTATTATTATCCCTTTTCTGGCCTATTAAGCTGTCTTTATCTTACCCACAAATTTCACTTTTTTTCCTGATTCTCTCCCCGATCCCACTGGGAAGGGGAGAGTGAGCAAACGGCTGTGTTGTGTTTAGCTGCCTGCTGGCTTAAACCACAACATGGAGGAAGCCTTGTTATGCCATCCAAGCCTTGGAGAGGGCTTTTAAACCAAGACAACCAGTACCACCCAGTCCCTCAAGGCGAGGGAGGTGGAAGCTGCTTGTCCATAATCAAGCAGTATAAGTTTTCCAGCTTTGCCTCTTTGTGACTGGTGGAGGGAATTACATCTCTGCCTGCTTGAACCTCATGGCCATCCACACAGACAGTGTTGAGGGACTCAGAGCAAGTCCAGACAGGAAGACAGCCACTTTCTTCCCTGTGCCAGGACACTTCCTTTGCACGCAGCACTCTCTGAAGCTGTGAAACAGTCATGGACAAATGCAGCAGCTGGATCAAGGGTCCCTGGCTGACAGGACGCTCCTGTTAAGGAGTCGTCAGCACCGTAGTGAGCTGCCAGGCTGCTGCACACTCCAGCTCTGGCAGTGGTTTTCCTGGTGTGTGTGTGTGTGATTTGGAAGCTACTCTGCTTGGACCATGTCTCAGTGCCTTCTCTCCTCCAGTGCTCCTCAACCTGTGGGAAAGGTCTCCAGTCACGCGTGGTCCAGTGTATGCATAAAGTCACCGGACGCCATGGCAATGAGTGCCCTGTCCTCTCCAAGCCAGCGGCCTACAGGCAATGCCACCAAGAGGTCTGCAATGAGAAGATAAACGTCAACACAATTACCTCGCCCAGACTTGGTGAGTGAGGGGTGTTGGGGGAGGGTTCCACCTGCAAAGGATCAGACAAAGCCCAGGGTCCCAGTGTGCCCCGTGTGGTACAAGTGAGAATTCCGAGGATTGGTCAGGAACAGCAATTAGGAGAGGGCCCCCCAGTCAGACTCAGTGTGGCTAGGTCCTCTCTCATCCATCGATCCCTGCCTCAGACTTTGCCCAAGCTGGAGTGCCCAGCAGTGGATAGACCCGAGGCCAACAGGAGCACGTGAAGTGAGTGACTGATTGATCACAGAGGTGAGGGAGCTGACAGGCATATCCTTCTCCACCACAAACACCTTCACCCCCTGCTTTTGCTGTGGTGAGTGTAAAGTACGATAATTTATTTATCCATGCCCCAAGAAAAGTACATGACCTTGACAAGCAGAGTATCGGTGAGGTTTTTTTCCTTTTCATTTGCTGCCACAGGAATGTGGTTTGATGAATTAATTTGCCCAAGGAGGCAAGAGAGCATCCAGCCTCTTCCTGTGAACCCTTTGATTTTCTGTCACTGTATTTCTCCTCACCCTCCCTGCATCGCCTGTGTACCTGGCTGACGTGAGACAATGGTGATAAGTCATCTGTTTCCCTAAACACCTTAACGCTGTATTTAAGAGATGGCTCTAGTTAAGAATGTTTCTGTTAATACAAAATTGTGGGAATTCATGATTTTCCACGTCATATTTTCATTTGCAACTGGATAAAAGTGTTTTCTTCCAAACTTCAGCCCCGTGTGTTCAGCTTCAAGAACCAAGCTGGTTTCTTTACATTTCACACATCATCACCAGTAAGATGAAGATAAACTAAGCCATCAGCGACAGTGACACAGCCTCATCCCTGCCTCCCGTTACTCTTCAGTACAAGAGGTTGGGTTGTAAACAATGCTGCTAGGAGCTTACCCAAAAGAACAGGCTCCGCCCTCTCCGCAGAGCTAGCCTTGTAGGCTGGGCCGCCTCTAGTACACGTGAAAAGGCAGAGGTGCTGAGGAACAGAGAACCATTTTCTAATAGCACTGTCCTGTATTAAATAACACTTAAACTGGGACTGGACTTGAAGCATCTGAACTGAAATTTGTTTCCCAAAAGTTTAACAGATGTTTAAAAGAATATGGAAAATTTTATTCTTGCAAATGCAGTCCTACTGAGGAGCTTCTAACCTCTTGTTTAAGAACATATGAGAGTACTTCCCAGATATTTTAGCACTAAGAGCATACTGAAAGGAAAACATTTCATTTGAGAAGTAAGCCCTTGATACACCAATGAGACAAGAAATCCATCCTAATGCACATTTTAGGACAAAGCAATAAAAAGCTCACGTGTCTAGAAGACTGAGGAGGCTCAAATCCCTGCTGAAAGTAATCTGCAAGTAATTTGGGATGCTTTTGTTTCTAAACTGGGCTTGGAATCACCAGGGCCAGAAACAATGATATTTGATATTAGCAGAAAGATCTATCATCGAGTGTTTTGCTTTTCTTGCTTATAAACAAATTCTCAGTGGATTATCTTTAAACAAAATTTTCTGTTTTCTGCAAAGGAAACCTCACCAAAAAATTATACAGTAAAAAATTCAAGTAGTCTACAAAACCCATGGTGTCTTGTCCCCACTCCAGAACGTTTTTCGTCCCAGGTAACATTTTCAGAAGTACCTAAGTGTGGAGTTCACCTCACCTGGCTTTTACATCTGTGTCCAGTGCCCCTCAGTGAAGTCACATTCAGAGGGGGGTTATTCTGTCCCTCAGACACCTGACCCATGTCGCTTCCTCAACACGCTTCCTGTCTTCCTTCACAACCTATGAGTGACCTTGGACCCCTAAAATACTTGATCCTAGCCTTGTTTGTGTCTTTCTAGTATATGAAGTCTCTCATCTCAGGTCTATCTCAGATGTTCTTGCAAGATGTGTAATTTATTCAGCTACATCACGTTTTCTGAACACTGTGCCTGGTTGGAACCATAGCTAGTGGGGAGTGCTGCTGATCTAACACCTTCAGAAAGCCCCTCCACTGCTGGCAGACTCAGAAACTGCTCCAAAAAAACCTCAATCAGGTTTTTTAAATTGGCTTCATGTTCCTTATTTTCTGGGACAGAGAAACTTCATCTGATCAGATTCTCTCAAACTTTTGCTTCATTTCCAGCTGGACGAAGCTTCACTGATAAACATTCATACCAGTTTTGCTGCCATCAGTTTTTGGTGCTTGGCACTGAGACTAACATCTAAAGAGAGGATAAGACCCTTTCCTGGTTTCATCCGGCAGAGATGAGACACAAGGGACTCAAGACATTGCTGAGTCAGCACCTTTTGATGTTCTTTACTTAGACCATTTTTTCCCAATGTCAGAGGCCACAATATTAATTTAAAATATTTTCCTGTTATCACAGCATTTGTAAGAATGCTACATACCATTTATAAATCACATAGCATAAAAAGCACTCACTGCATGTGTGCATTTTTATCAAGTGTGCAGTTTTGCTACCTTTACTTTTTTATAAAAGCACATGTGACCCTTTAATGACATCGTCAGCAGAGTCAGCAATCCTGTTTTCATGCCAAGAGCCTGAAATTCCAGTAAAAAGAGCATCATCTCATCTGCAGTGCTGACAGCGAGACTGGCCCTTTCTTCCCTCAGATGCAGTGATTTTGATCATGCCTGCAATGCTGTTCTCTGGCTAATCTGCTAGTTTCTCCTTTCTTTTCTTGTCCAAAGCTGCTCTCACGTACAAGTGCACAGGCGACCAGTGGACAGTGTACTGCAGGGTGATCCGGGAGAAGAACCTGTGCCAAGACATGCGGTGGTATCAGCGCTGCTGCCAGACTTGCAGAGACTTTTATGCAAACAAGATGCAGCAGAAGAGTTAATGAACCTGTGCTACTTCTTAGGGTATTACAGCTGTGTGTATGTAAATCACGGACTAGTAGGTCTGAGTACTGGAACTTCCTGAGTTGCTACAATGTGGTGGATTCCAAAGCATACCTAATAAGACTTGAAACTAATTCTACAGACTGGATACCAAAGTAATCTACTCATCCACCTTAAAAAACAAAACAAAACAGAAAGAGTCATCTCAAGGAGCCAATCATTTTATCATATTTTGACATCCTTACATTTTTCATTAATGCTTTTTACTTTAATATATTAAATCATCAGCCACTGGATGGCTTGCTACCATTAAAGAAAAGGACAAGAGTTGCAAAGTGATTACATTGACTAAGGTTATGGGTACCTCCATGGAGGAAGGCCTCTGGCAAAATAACTCAGCAAAGGTAGAGACATTACTTAATCTTTTAATCTTGGCTTTCATCTGATGCTTTCAATTCCCAACAGTTATCCCACTGGGGAGTGAGCTTGGAGGGACACACATAAATGAAAGGCTTAATTTAAAGAGAGGATTTGCTGTAAAAGCTTGTGAAAACCGATAGCAGGGGATGGACATCTCTGAAATTCCTGCAGAAAACTCAGTTCAGTTCTATCCAACATCCCAATTCGTATTTTTTAGAGCAACGAATAGGGACTGCTCTTCGTTCTAATTTTAAAATACAATCTTCTCTCTCTTTTCTCCAGAATAATATAGTTTCTTTTATGAAACCTAATTTTTCTCTGAGCTTAATGAAATGGAAGCTTATTAACTGCAGTAGATAGTTATTTTTATGCAAGAACCATTTACGTGAGATGAGAGCAGCCAGAAATCATTTCATCCAGTAGAGCTCACTGAGGGATTGCTTGGCCTGATCTCTCTGCAGCTTTCAGAAGTCAGTCAGCTAATGAGACTGAATGTTTTGAGGGTTTTTTTAAGAGGACCATGAAACTGGATAGGGTTAGTACAGAAACAGGATTTGGAACCACCTTTATGTGTGAAGAATGGATGGAGAGCAGAACAGTTGTTTCCTGTCCTTGGCTCTCGTGTACACCTGAGGTTATGTAGCCTTTGAGTCAAAAGTAGTCAGGGATACAAGACATTCAAAGTATAATCCTGAGCTTGTTGAAGCCATAAGGCTAAGACTTCCGTTGCCTTCAGGAAGGGTTAGGATTCTACTCACTGTATTTTAATGCTTCCTGTCTTACTTTTGTGGTGCTATCAGGTTTGGTGCTATCAGATTGGTGCTATCAGAGCACTTAGCAAGTGCTGCATATGATACTCTCTTCCATGTCTCTGCACTTTAAACCAAACCCCCATCTGAGATGTGAGACTTGAAACAGGAGCTCTACCCAGGGCAGAGTTTGTCCCCTCCGTTAGTCCTGCAGATCAATGTCTCTCAGTCATTTCTTGCTCCAACATGTATCATTTCCCTTGCCAGAGTCCAAGGTCAGTTGTGCAGTGGTTAAGTTAACAGCCCACTCGTCATGAGACGAACGGAGCCGTTGGGATGAATTGCAGCTTTGTGCTCGCTCTAGAACTGTGTGTTACTGTTTTATTCTTTGGAGATGAGTGCAGAACTAAGCCCAGCTACTACCCCCAGCCCCTGGCCCAGTCTGGATTGCAGCTCACACCCCTCCTCAAGTTGTCTTTGTTGCTGTGGTCTCTTTATTTCAATGCAAGGAAGGATGAAGACTCTTAGTACCTACCATAGCTTTAAAGCAGCTTTTTCTTCCTTATTACAGTCCTTTCAATATCCAGGACCTCACTGGAATAACTCAGTAGCATTTTATTAAGGGCTAAGTTTTTCAAGCACAGGGAGCTAATGTCCATCAACAGACTAATGCTGCGTGGGCTTCACATCTGCATCTGTGCACGGTAGTGCAAACGAGCGTGTGTGCACACAAGGGCTGGCCTGTGTGCACGAAGGCACGTTTGCACACCAGTTTTTCTCAAGTGCCTATCTCAAACAGATCTGCTTTCCAACACCCCAGATGATTTTCTCTATCAGGGAAATGATTTCAACTTGGTTTTTGTTATACTGGATGCTCTTTTGGCATCTTATAGTCAGGATCAGACCTCCTTCTTCTCTTACTCCCACCCTGTAGCCCAAATACAGAGGTGGTGTAACCACTTAGCAAGTCACCGATGGAAAATGTTGCTGACAGCAGAGACAGGGAGGATTTAGGCAATACCACGGTGATGTTCAGTTAGGCAAATTAATAGGTAGATGAAGTGCTAATGAGAAAGTTCCAAAAGATTAGACAGAGGCCAGAGAACCTGATTTATATTGGTACTTCACAGTGGTAGTTTCCCCGCTTGCCTGCTGTCATAGCCTGCAGTAACAGCCCTGGCTCTACGCTGTCCTTGCTGCCTCCCTACCACCACAGCCCCCTCACAGCAGTTTGACCCCTTAACATCCTTCCACGTGAAAGAATTTGCTGTTCTTTCAATCGGCAACATTTGCCCATGAAGGGGCCCGGCCCAATGAAATGCCACCCCCTTATTGATCATTTTTGGCATTACTAATACTCATGTTGGGCTGTTGAAGAATTTGCCACCCGGCTTCTCTGGTATCTTGGCAAAATAGTATGTGCATTTGTTACTAATGGGAATCAAAGGTGCTTTTAAATAGTTGGGGTCATCGGTCCTTCCGGTGCTGATTTGTCACCCTCGCTAGGCAAAATGTGGGCTCCTAGAAAGGTGCATAGGAAAGGAAGGAGGTTATTTTTTATGTTTTTCACTAATTCACTACTGGCCACAGAACAGGATACTAGGCCAGGTAGACCTGTGGCCTTTCCCAGCAGCTGGGGCCTAGACTTCAAAGGACATTTGGGTCCAACTTCTGGGTCCTGCCTAAGGAAACATGAATTCACATGGAATTCTTTTGAATGTCTGAGCACTGAAAAAACCACCTCGCTTGCTCTCACAGCCCACAGATCAGCGTGCATCAACCTTTTTTTGATATAATCAGAAGCCAGCATTAATTAAAAACTGACAGCACAACACAGCTCCATTTTATGACATTCTCTTATTTTGTGACAACTTTCCCATTTTATAATAGCCAGAAAAACAATAATAAAAAAGTTTAATTCTGTCCAATACTCCTGCACTTCTGTTTTGTATCATTTCATAGGAGCTTTACAATGAATTTACAGCTATGCTCTGCCCTCAGTTACTACATACTGGTGAAAAGAAAGCTGTCTGTTTCCGTGTATCTATGACAATACTTTCTTTAGTTGTTCGTAAGAGATTGACGCTCTTTTGATTACAGTGGTGGTGTTTCCCTATTGTAAACAATACTCTGTACTGTTACTAAAGTACTGTACATTTCTAGTTGCACAATTGTGTTATTGAGTGTAGATTCTCACTATCTCATGTATGGTGCTATTTTTTGTTGGTGGAAAAGAATCTTAGCAGTTGATTATTGCTTGATATTTTATTATAATACAGGGATATATTCTCCATGGCAATAATATCATTTAAGTTTTTCATTACAGAGTGAAATGTATATATTTTTCCATTAGCTAATTTGCATATGTACTGTATCCATGGTAATTTTCTTTTTGGTGCTGGTTATAAATAGAAAAGGTAAAAACAGTCAAACTGAATGGAACCAATTGTAAATGAAAACAAAAAAAAGAAATGAGGATCATTCCATTTTGAAAGAAATTGAGTATGTTGAATAATAAATTTATTTTTTCCATAACAACTTTAATAAGGTTTCTGAACTTGAAGAAAATACAAAGCAAACCCAACCGCTAGTGTGAAAATTGAGAGAAAGGAGTGAAGCTGTAAGTAGTACATTATGCATCTAATGCTGGACCGAGACTGGGATTCGGTTAAGTCTAGGCCAACTGTTTGATAGCTGTGGTAGGTGTAAAAGGTCATTTGTCACTAAAAATCTGGCATCTCAGAGTTCCCAGTGTGCTAACAAATCAAGAAATGATGGATCTTGTCCCGGTCGGGTTGCAAAATGAAGCCCAGGGAATGTTAATACCTGATTAATGCCTTGCAAGGTCTGTGGTCAGTGACACAACAGTAGAAAATGCCTGTCTGGAAAATGTGAGCCAGGGTGTCGCTGTGTACGCCTGAGCAGGCTGCGGGGAAGCTGACACTTATGCACGGGGGGAGGGACGTTTTGCAAGTGCTTTGGAGAAAGGTTGCTTTCAATGTGTGTCGGAGCTGAGATGAAGTGACAGCTTGCTGTATGTTTAGTGGTAGCTGCTCCGCAGGCACAACCTGCTAATGAAGGCTGCTGAGCACGTGGAAATTTATACTGGAGCAAAAATTATCCCATCCGTTGGAAAGGTATCTACGTAACCTAGCTGCACACTTCCCTGGTGTGAAATAAACGGAATTCCTTCAGAGCCAAGCGTTTTGGATGTCTTTGTTGTAGGCACTAGCCAGAATCTTTGTACTATTTACTTCCCCCTTGAGCATGGTCAAGATGTTTTTTGCATGCAGCTGCATACAGATATGCCTGTAGGATCCTTTCCCATCCAATCTTACAAAGATGCCACCATCCGTATCCCGTTCCAGCTCAATTCTTGTTGAAAGGACACTTCCTGGAGATGGAAGCAGCACCTTTCTAAAGCATCCTTAAAAAGAGACCTTAAAAAGTGCTGTGGAATTCGAAGTCCTCCTCCCAGAATGGTGTACAGAAGTGGAGTTTATACTTCTATAGAGCTCATATACTGATCTGGCTGATAGGATTCCTGGTTTTCAGAGGCAGCCTTAGGAGATATACCAGCCTAAAACCGCCGTGTGACTGTTAACAGCAGCAGAACTGTAGGAACTCCATCCAAGTGTTGCTGTATATTAACACATCATCGTGTTTGTGCATTGCCTGGAGTCAACATATGATTGCAATTGTTGATCTGTTTAAACAATAAAACATAGCTATAAGCCTTTGGAAGCCAAAAGGCTCTACATTAAGCTGGGATATGGCAATGGGTGGGAGGGGTGTAAGGAATGCTGTCATACATTTGGCTTGACATTTTCCTGGTATGTGCCAATATCTCTTCTATAAATCCAGTAGGCTTATATACTTAGTTGCCTATTTTGCATGTAGCAGTTTGCTGTTTTTTCTCTTGTTCCTAATCCCCATCTTCTGACCAAGAAACCAGATGGTTTGAAGCCACTGCCCTTCCCTGTGATCTCAGCTGTCTTTTTTATTTAAGACACCTCAGCCAAGTTACAGGCAGGTGGGGTCAGATGGCTCTGCTGCTCTGGCATAAAACTACCAGGAGGAAAGTATACTCTCTCCTCAGCTGCTTGGAGTTCAGTTCTGCCTCCGCCTGCTTCCTTCGCTCCCTTGCAAGTCCTGGTGTACACAGCAGCCTTAGCTGTCTCTTGGACCCTGCTTTCTCGGGAAGGAAATTTCTTTCCAAAAAAGCTCAGTGTGGATCACCTTACCCTGGCATCAACCCCACGCATCACCCAGAGTACTGCTATTGGAGGACCTTGCTCTGCTGGTAGACTGAAAACCGCAAGTTCCTTTCGCTTTCCCCAACATCACACGGCCCATTGGGGTGTTTTCTTCTTATGGAATAGTGTTGGCACAAGCTGTGGAATTCGAGGCAGAGAAGAACCATGCCAGATGCACTCAGGCTCAATGCACTCACGCTTCTGATGGTGTAAGAAAGGAAGCTCTGGCAACCTACTTGCTGTCAAGTGACTTGCCTCACTTGTCCTGCTGCTGTTTGGATTTAGTGCACCCAGAGACAGGGAACTACTCCTGATCAGCATTTCTTCTTCAAGTACTTGGACTTATGCCGAGCATGCTTGGTAATACTTCTCCACACAACTTGCACTTCAGCATCCGTTTGTCTTGATTTGGAGGCAGGACAGTAGGAAGGTAGGAGTTCTTCAGACGCGACTCAAGCACAAAGACCAGTTACCTTTTCTGTGTGCATTTTTGTTTGTCCTTTTATCATGTCTCTGGCTCCTCTTCACACTCTTTAGAAATGGGCTGGTCTGCCTGGAGGGAGACTTTCCAACAGCATAACTGCCTTGGACAAGCAGGACTGAAGCATCTTCACTTTGGATGGGAAGAATTGTCTGTTTATAATGGGAGAGTTTAAACAAGAAAGCATGTAAGCAGAGAGGGATCACAAACTCCCCTCAGCAGTAACTACCCAGAAGGTAATCGGAGAGTCCCCAAAGCTGACCTCCCTGTGTCTTGCATCACCTCATCTCCTTTCATGCCACTTTCATGTGACAGACCCCACGAAGAATGCCTGGAGGCTGCACTGGACCACATTTATTATTTTGTCAGAGCTGCCGTGTCTGCCAAATGGTGGCCAGACACTCAGACAGACTTTCCCAATTAGCAGGGTCCTGCAGCTGGTGTCTGGGCCTTGCATATGTGTTCCCTGCATGTTGCCACAGCCGAGACGCTGGCCAGGTCCACATGGCCTGGGGTGGGCATCAGCCTCGGCCACTGGGCTGGAGAGCAGCAGCTGGGCTTTCTTAAAAGATGTGGTTTCCCTCAGCTCCCCTTGTTTGGCTGTGAAGGACTCCTGTTTGGGTGTTTCATCCTTTTATCCCTCTGTGGCCTGGGTGGAGCTGCAGCCTCCCATGTGACTCGTCTGGGTCATGCCACAGGCCTTGGCATCCTCCTCAACCTCGGGAGAGAGCGACTCCACATGCTTGGCATGGTGGAGCCCACAGAACGTCGGCGTGTGGGGCCGGCTCCTGGCACGACTCGGTCTCCAGGTGAACCCGTGCATCCTTGGCATCTCCAGCCTCTCCCAACCCCCAGGGGCTTATAACAGTCTCAGTGTAACTCCAGGGGTGCATGCCTTGTCCTTCCTCCTCTATTTCCCACAGACACACTTGACTTCCCTGAATGATCCTTGTCCCTTTCCCCTCTTGCTCTACTTGCAGCTATTTTGTCCCCCACAAACTTGCTTTGCACCCGCCAGAAAGTTCACCACCTTTGCAGTCTGTGCAGAATACCTTCCCTCATCTGCTTGAGTGCATTTCATCTCCTCCCTCGCCCTTGGAAGAGAAATATTTTTCTCATTGTACTGCTGTAGCAGCTTTATGTCTCCCCTCACTGTTGCTTTCTGGCTGGTTTGTGTTCTGAGGTCTTTTACAATGCTGCAATGTTCTTTGTGCAGTGGCACTTAGAAGCTACAACCAGACGTGGATACTGGAAGGCCATGTCCAAAGAAATGCTCCTTCTCTTACAGACTGCAGGTGATCCTGAGGAAGAGGCAGATTCCCAAGGCAGCTAGCTGGGCTTGTCGGCAGCAGCAATCTGAAAAGGCACGGAGCATAGGCTGCTTCTGAATCGAGTGAGTGAGCCCGTCCTGGGGTTACCACACTGGCACGGGAGGGAAAGGGATATTCCCCACTGGAATTATATCCTCAGATGCATTTTTTGTTACTGGAGGTAACAAAGGATAAAATTCACATCACTTAGGGATACCCCTTACAGAAACTGGGCTGCAAGGTCCAGCCCCAAGCCTGGATACTGCTCAAAACGTGGGCTGGCAGGGAGGGAAACAC
>NW_010267533.1:192049-207770 GCF_000690775.1 Eurypyga helias
CGGGCGCCGCTGCCCCGAAAAGCATCAGCTGTTGAAAGGTCACTGGCAGTTTCTGTAAGGGCACTGCACAACACCATTGTGCAGCCGTCCTGGAGACAGGCAGGGAAACTCTTCAGGCTGTCGATAATCAGTGAAAAAGGGGCATCCCTTTGTGCAACCTAAAGATCCTAACAGCATCCTAACAGGATCTTTAGGTTGCACAAAGATCTGTGTGACCACAGCCTGGCCAGAAAAGCCAGACAATCCATTCTTGAAGTTTTTTTCATTTTCTTGGAAAAGACGTTATTTGAACATTTTGCAGCTTCCATTTATTTCCCCAGCTCTGTATTTTTTCCCCTGGATTTTGTCTCTAATGGCAAAAAGACTCAACCAGACTGCAGCTTTGTTTGGCACCAAACTTTCCTCCTGAGATGATCGCACAAGAAGTCTTTTATCACGTCGGCGGCTCTGAGCCAGAGCTGCTGGTGGTGGAAGTCGCCGGGACTGTAACCCTGGGCTGTCGTGGGCCAAGAGTCAAGCTCGGGCTGTCAGCAAGGCGCGTTGCAGCAGTGGGAACCCCTGCCAGGACACATCAGTACTTCTGAGCGTGCTTCCCCCAGTGCTGCTATCATTAAGGAAAAGGTATGAAATCCACATCTAGATTGAATTAGCCCTTTAAAAAAATTAAGTGTTGTAGAAAATATAAATTCTGTCCAGTATCGCACTCTAATTCCTTAGGAAATCACTATAAATTGAACCTACCCTGCTCCCCTCTGCCTAATAACATCATGTCACATCTCTCTTCTCACAGAGCTGATTCACCTACTGTGCCCCGTGCGCTGGGCTGGCTCCCGCACCGTGGGATCTGCTTTATGCCCAGGTTTGTGTCAAGTCTGAACTACCCTACTGCTGCTCTCTTCAGACATCGGCAAGGCCCCAGAGCTGCCAGCCGCTCTCGCTCACAGCTTCTTCCCCCCTCATTTCACAGCACTGGCCAACAATACCTTGAGGAAGGGACTGTGACACTGGGCCCAAGAAGTGCTGTCAGTCGCATTTCCCAGCGGGTAAGGAACATTCCAGCCATACTATTTTTTTTTCTTCCACCATATTTTGCTGAAGAAGCAATTTTAAATGGGAAAAAAGAAAAACCACGTTATTGTGTAAGCAAGATGGAAACCAGCTTTCTGCGGGTTCCAGGTATTTATGTGCCATTCTGTCTGTAAGATTACTAGCAACAACATTGCCTGTGGCTGGCTGACTGTTAAGGAGGGATGGTTTTGCAACAGCTGTGTGCGCAGTACCTTCCTTCGCAAGCGGTGCCTTTGCCCTGGCTGTCCCCACGGCTCGGTTTATTTGTGTGCAGGGCAGCTGCAAGGTTATCGAGGCTTTCCATCAGCTGTACAGACTCACAGCAGAATTAGCCCTGTGTCTGTCCCTTTCTGAGAATTACAGTTTTGGGGTGGTAGGTTCCTCAGCAGCTTCTTGGAGAGATCTGGACTGTCTTATGTATCTTTCTCAAAGCATTGCTGCCTCTGCTTATACAGCAAGCTATGGAGTATCTATAGCCATATGTAAAAGGAAGAAAAAGCGTATTTGCTTGTTTGTTTTCCAGCCTCCCTGTAGAATGGTTCCAAAAGCAGAAGTATCTTTATGGAAAAAAAAAAAATTACAAAAAACATCCTCCTATTTGTCAAAATTTTCTTAGATGTTTTTTAGGGTATTGCTAAGTCTTGCCAGGCTCCTCCCCTTTCCTGTCTTACCCCGAATATTTCCATTTTTGGCTAAAAAATCTCAAGTTTGGGATCTTTTTGACCAACAATGTCAGCCAAAACCTAGGTTCTTCTCTCTAATTTTTCCACTTAATTTTTAAACTATTTTCTGGCAAAACAGAAATATTATTTTGATGGAAAATTTTCAACCAGCTCATTAGTTCCTGCCAACAAACAGGCAAAACAGTGATTCTTCCAAGAGAAGAGACTGTCCGAAGGGCCAAACACGAGGCAGGCGATGACTAACGCTTCTCTCCCCAGCTCTGTGCCCCAGCCAGCACTGTGCTCTTCTGCAGGCCTCAGCCCTTAATGAGAGCCATCTTTTAGAGATGTTTCCAGCCTAAATCTCTCTTGGCAAGTCTGCTCAGTAGTTCAGGTACTTTGCCAGGTTGAAGGAAGATGTGGGTGGCACAGAAGGATCTCCTCTGACCGAAGGACCGTGGGACCCAAGGGAGCCACGTTGTGCATCTCTTATCCGCGTTGACTAATATTTGGAGCTCTCCAGGCAAGCACCAGTTGGCAGGGAAGAGTGGGGAGGTGGGGCTGGTCCAGCTCACTTTCAAAGCGTCAGTGTGCTGTTGTTTAACAGAGATGTTTAGATATGCCAGCAACTGAGCCATGCACAGCCATGAGCAGTCTCCGTGTAAACCTGAGGACCTCCAGGGACAAGATCCTCAATTGGCTGAGGGGCTGAAATGACACCAGTCACATCACTGCTGTGTATCTAATACCCATCTGTCCGTGGGGAAGGTGTTTTTCACGCTGAGCCTGGAGCGTGAATTCAAGGGGAGCCCAGCTCCTCTTGTTTCCTGGGTTCCTGTGATGAACTGGGAGACAAGGAAGATGTTTTTGCAGAGCAGGGCAGAACCTATATTTAAGGTTTTGGTCTCTGCAGCCAAAGGAGCAGCTGCCCATGCTCTGAGATCTTTTGGTGAAAGACCTTTCAGATGGGCAAAAGTCTGTAGCCCTTCTCTGACTGCTGCTGATTTTAGAGAGTTAAGTTTGGAACAGGAAATACAGTGACTAAAGGAAAGCCATTAATATTAAATTCTACCCTTTGCCAGATAGTCTTGTGTTATCTTTGCTCTTTTGTGAAATATCTTCCAGTTTTCCTTGCAGGGCATTCTTTACCGGGGTAGCAACTGAGGAGCTGTAACTTGGCACATCTCCACCTGCTTTTCTGTAGCAGCGCACATTTGTGCTCTGGGATTTGAAGAATTTCCTTTGCCTCTAGAATTGATATGCAAACAGTCAGCTGTACAGACATTAATCTGTCCAGTTGACATGCTGTGTGACCTAAGAAATAATACAGGTGGTCAGCACCATTCTGGTGAGTCCTGAATTTCTGGAGCAAACAGACTTGTTTCACTATGTCTAGAAGATGGGAGGTCCTGTATGCACCCTCCAGTAATGTAATCTGCTGTGCTTGACTGATCACAAAACACCCACCAAGATTTCCCTAACAAAATTCTTGATTTTTGCCAAGAAAAGCAAGGATTTGCAGGAAATGAGAGCTGTGACCTTGCCACCTCACAAATAGCTTGGAGATCTCAAGATGCTCATCTCAGCAGAGAGATGCTCATGCCAGAGCAAATGTAGAGCCCTGTGTGGTCAGTGCACAGCTCTTCCAGCATCCCTTTCTTTACCTCCTCCAATAGGCATCAACTTTTGTGATGTTGTAAGCCAAAATGGTCCAGCTTAGTCTTCTCCTGCCTGTTGGCTGCGTGGCTCTAAGTCACACTGTGTATGGGGACTGCTTTGTGAGCAAGTGTGGAACGGGGGATGTTAAGACTGGGAGAGATGAGTGTTGCTAGCTGCATAACCCAGCTCATGCCATTTCTCTCCCTAGTGATTTCATCACAGCCAAAAGCTCTGTCCTTGAGCTGCTGTGTACCGTGTAGGCAGTTAGAGCCTAAGGAAAATAGGCAGTTGAAACCTAAGGGAAAATTTTCAGAGAGAAAGAAATGGGAGTCCAGGGAGCCCCATAACTCCAAGCAACTTCTTCTCTAGGGCAATCATCATTTCTGTTAAAAAGAAGCCTTTCATTTCCCATTGATACTTCTCAGCTTGCAAGGAGAGCCATTCTTCTGCTCCTGAAGGCCCTAGCTGCAGACACAGCCTTGGAAGGGAAGCTTGCTCTCATGGCTACGGGAAAGGAATGGGAAGCACGAGATCTGGCATGAAGTCCTGCTCCCATTGAAGCCAGTGGGATGTTTGCCATTGGCTTCAGGAGAAGCCAAGATTTCAGTCTGCAGCCAGATTTGCTGGTGTGTTGAGCTGTGCTGAGAGCAGGACCAGAAAGGGTTCTTGGTTTCCTGATAAAGCTGTTACTGCCTCAGCTCTGCTGCAGTTAGCTGGCTTCTCCCCTCACATTGTCCCTGCTTGCTTTCATGGTTTCAAATCTTATTCTTAGTCCAGAAGCTCTTTGAGGAAGAGACTGGCTGCATGGTTTATGCCTGTTGTATTGTCCCATTACTGGAGCTCCTGGACATCCCCATCAGCAAAATCCTCCCCTGCGTTGTGGATTATGGACAGTGCAAGAGGATGGCATAAAGCAATAGCACAGGGCTGGGATAAGTGGCTCAAATGAAGGAAAACACATGGTATTTGCTCCAGGTAAATAACTGTGCCTTTTCTTTCAGGCAGCAGCTTGAATCAGCTCTAGAATTAACTCTGAGAGGTTCAAGAGAACATGAAGGGATTGTAAAGGTGATCCAGGGATCGGCTTCCCTGCTTCATGCCTTCACACCGACATGAACTGTCAGGAATCTTGATATTGTAAGACCCCTTTTTCTCTTATCTCTTCTCTTCCAAGGTTAGGTGGAAGCCAAATTGTGGTAGCCATCAGCCGTGGTACAGGCACTCATGAGACTGAGTGTAAACCTTTCCCAAGTTATTCCCACTGCTAATAAGCCAACTTCAAGGTGCCGTGCTGCTGTAGTAATGTAAGTGTTAAGTAGGGCATTACGTAGTGCTCCCCAGTGTGTTACACACCCTTGTGTGAGCTCCTGCAACTCACAGCCACATTTGGGCAGGCTTAGTGCTCTCCTCTGAAAAGCAGGTGAAGGATTGAGATGGTTGTGTTATACCAAGCAGCCCCATTTTGGCTTATACGGGTCCTGTTGTTTTTATTTGAATGGACACATGGTGGAGCCTGTGTATGCCAAGGAAAAGAAACATTGCAAATAATTCTGGGTCTTTATTTCTATTTCTCCCTGATCAGGACGTCCCTTTCCATTCATTGTGTGGGTTTGGTCTCTACTGCCCCTTTCTGGGAACATCTGGAAGCGCATCACATCTATAAGGAAAGGCATGAAGCTTTATCTCCTGGACCAAGAAGGTGCCCTGTCTTCCCTCACCTCTGCCACATGTTTGACAGCATCTTCTCCTCCTGGCTAGCCACAGCTTCTGTTCCCTAGCCACGTGGGACTTGATCTGTTCCTTTGACATCTCCACAAAGAGCAGCTGGTGGGAGTGGCTTTCTGGTAAGTTGAAACCATTGTGATGTGTTTTTTCCTCACAAGCAAGGAGTTTGTAAGTGTAGATGCTTAAATCTGAGGTAGTGTTGATCATACAGAGATCCAGAGGTAATACTTTTACTATGATCTTTCTCTAGCAAGTTAAAGCAAAGCTACCAAGAAGTCCAGCACTGGTGCAGGAGCACACCCCAGTGTTACCTCTTCAGGCACAAAGATTTTGACAGGCAAAAATACTCTTTCTTCTAGTAATAAATGGGGAAGAAAGCAAAGAAAAAAACCAAAACAATGCAATTCTTTCCTGATTGCTTAGCTTAGCTCTGCAGCACCATTTCTCATCTATCTTTCACATCATTCTGAGATTGTTCCCTGAGATTGTTCTATCATCAATAGATCCTTTCTCAACTTGGTGACTGCCTCTCAGCCAACTCTCTTTTTTTTTTTCCTGGTTCATCAACTGGCATAATATTTGCATGAACTTTAAACTGTCCATTTGTTGCTCTTCTATTTTCTTTGCTAATATGATCCCCACCAGTTCTCGTGTTTCCTAGGGCAAGCACAATCAAACAAAATGAATCAGAAGAATTAGTGCTCATTCTTTAACAACGTGCCTGTCATCTTTTTTTCTCCTTTAGCAAATTCAGTCCAGCTACTTTTGCTGATATTAATTCACCGTAGCTGCTCTCCACAGGCTGTGGATTACACGTAATGAGGTGAGTGGACAGTGCTTTGCTTAGAGCAAGAACTCAGCGTTTGTGGCTTTTGAACTTTAAGGAATGGGGTGAAGGGGGGTTACCTGACCCACTGCTTCCTGGTGCTCTATGGTATTCATTCTGTTGCTGATAAAGTGCCACCTGGGAGCACAAAAGAAAGATGACACTTTGTACCTTTCATCTGCTCATTTGTCACTTTAATTCTCCTAATAGTTCCTTTTCCCCCTTCTGGGTTTTTGTTTTTCCTCGTACTTGCTCTGATTTTAGCACTCCAAGAGGGAGCAGGATCCTGGCACGGCTTCCACAGGATCCTGGCAGATTTCAAGGCCAAGCATCATGGCCACCACGTTCCCATGCACCCACATACCACGTTGACAGTCTCCTTGTTGACATGACTTCTCATGGAGACAACCAGGGTGAAAGAATCCAGGTTGGTAGATGCAAGACACCATCCAGCAAGGTTGGTGTCTACATGCTGAGACTGGACTGCAAGCCCATGAGCCTGGCCCCCACCTCTGCCACTCCCCAGGCTGCCCCCCACCTATGTGGGCATGCAGAGGGCAAGAGCCCCCACAGCCACAGAGGGTCAGCTCTGCCCTCGAGCCCTTCATCCCTGCCTTCTGGGGCTGGGGCTGGAGATTGGCTGCAGGACAGCCCTCAGCACACAGCTCAGCCCCGTACACCCTGCAGAGTGGGGTGTACGCAGGCATCGCTGCAGGATGGGCCCTCTGTTGTACATGAGATGTGAGCTGTGCTTGTAGCTGGCAACTGCTTTGTCTTTGACCCTTCCCTGGGACTCTTTCTTAAAGAGAAAGATCAGCAGTTGGCCCTTGGCTTTCTGGACACTTTCCCAGCAGTAGGTTCAAAACACATGGAAACGCTGCCCTCCAGCTTTGGAACAGAACTCTATGCCAGAACAGGCCTGTGAGAGGGGTTTTCTGCTTATGAATCTTTTGGTGGGTCTTTTTTTTCTATAATCTGAGAAGGTCCCTGGCACTACAATAGAAGTCCCCACTGCCCGCTGGGGCTCCTCTCCTCATGGTGAACATGGTCCAGAGGGAAGGTGAAGGTTTCCTCAGAAGCACATACCCTTTCCATGGCTCTGATGAGAGAAGGTTTGTCTGTGTTTATTATTAACAACATTCTTCCTTGCATTTGGCTCAACTGGGAGCCCGATTAGTGACTTCATAGAATCAATCATAGATTCATAGCCACTTCCTAGTGGCCTTGAAGCCCAAGACACATGTTTCTTTATTTTTGAATACTTAGGGAAATGGCTGGGAATATTGTAAAGCAGCTTTTGGCAGCGAAGAGTCCCAGCAAAGGATTGTATAGACTCCTGGTAATGATTCTCAGCCTGTCCATCTAAGGCCTCCCTGTTCAGGGGGCCGCAGTGTTAACCAGCAGGGACACAGCCCACATAATAAAAGACACTGTTCTACTCCTCTTCCTTTTCCTTACAAGAAACTGATTTGGCTAGTTGTGTTTTGTTTGCTACCTGGTGATCATGCTGCTAGTGTTTGTGTCCCTTTGCTACTGTTCACAGTTTGCAACTGCAGTTTTTCTAAGTTTTTCTTGACAGCTAGACACATAGAATCACAGAATGATTTGGGCTGGAAGGGAACTTAAAGATCATCTAGTTCCAACCCCCTGCCATAGGCAGGGACCCCTTCCACTAGACCAGGTTGCTCAAAGCCTCATCCAGCCTGGCCTTGGACACTCCCAGGGATGGGGCATCCACAGCTTCTCTAGGCAACCTGTCCCAGTGCTCCCCACCCTCTCCGGGAAGAATTTCTTTCCTGATGTGTGGAAGACAAAGGAGTCGTATTAGAACCATGCTTAGCCTTAGCTTTTGCTGTAACAATAACAAGTGATAAAAAGTCAGTTTTCCAAATTTTCCTCCCCACAAGTTCGTTTGAAGGGAATGAAGGCAGATCCTGCTATAGCTTAGTACATCACTATCCCGCTCAAATGACTCCCCACTGCCTTTTCATCAACATGAGACTCTTAATGCCCTAAGTCTTTGCATGTCCTGGCACATAGCCCAATTGAAGCATGAGCTCCAACAGAAGTTTTAAATTTAAAGCTGTTCTTTTGGCCTCAGAAATTTGCAGATTGAAGCTGAGAGACGCAGTTCAGCTGTTTACTTGCAGATCTGCAACAGCCCTGCTGTGCTATTGCACTCGCCTCGGTCCGGCAGTTGTGTTAACAGCACTTTCCAATTAAAGTAGCAGCCTGTTACAGAGAATCCTTTTCCTATCTGGGCATTTATCTGATTTTTTTTTTAATTACTCATGGAGCACAGGGCTGTTTTGTTTCCCATCCCTTATCATAATTAATCCATCATCATTTCTGGTGACTGGGCTGGATTTTGCTGGATTTTTTATTTCTTGCCATTTCCAGCATCAACTTGGGCCAATGCTACTCCGATGCCACATCACTCACACCATGGGGAGCATGGGTGTGAGCCATCAGGCAAATACCAGGTGCACAAGCAACTCCTGAAGTTCTGCTCACCCAGAGCAGGAAAAAAGACACCCTGTTCTGGAAATAGCCCTGCCAGAAAAATCCCAGAGCCTTGCTGTGTAAATTATGGACACTTCCCTGACTGAAATGTTCCTACCCCGAAAGCCTGGCTTTTAAGACCTTCACAGCCAAGATTGACACTTTTTCCCATTACCTGAACATTCAGAGTCTCCAGGAGAATAAATGGTATCAGATGAACCCTGCATCTTTCTTCAGGGTGCAGTCAGGTAAGAGCATCATTTTTTAATTTCACCTCAGTGAAAGGGACGTGCTGTAGTGCAAAACTCTCAGCAAGGCTTGTCCAGTGGGGTGCAGTGGGATCTGAACTGAGCCTGGGATTTTCACTCCAGCCGTATTTGCCACTGCAGACAATGCTGTCGCTGTCTGCCGGTTTCATGTGCTTTGTAACATGAGCAGAGAAGTGCTGAGGCCGGGACTGCAGGAACTGGAGAAGGACCAGATGCAATGACAAAAGCACAGGTTTCAGTGCTGACATCCTGTCCCGTGAGGCCACAAAGCCCCTCTCTCCTACGACATGCCTTTCCCATAGTTTAATCAGCTGTGGCTGTCACTCTGGGCTTGTGCCCAGCACAGTCACCCTCAGATCTTGGGGCACCTCAGTTCTGCAAGACCCTTGCGAGGATGCTGCGGGCACAAACTCCCAGACTGACAAGAAAGCAAAGCTTGCTGCTGCCCCCGTGTGTTACTTGCTCGTTATTGTTGCCACGCACCAGTAAAGACGTGGGTATCACAGAATGGTTTGGGTTGAAGGGACCTTAAAGATGAGCCAGTTCCAACCCCCCTGCCATGGGCAGGGACACCTTGCACTAGCCCAGGTTGCTCCAAGCCTCATCCAGCCTGGCCTTGGACACTTCCAGGGATGGGGCATCCACAGCTTCTCTGGGCAACCTGTCCCAGTGCCTCACCACCCTCTCCAGGAAGAACTTCTTCCTGCTATCTAATCTAAACCTCCCCACTTTCAATTTAAACCTGTACCCTGTTGTAAAGCCTGAAGGAGAACCAGGCTAAGCACAGCACAGCCTCTCAGCTACTGAGGTCAAAGATCTTGCTTTGGAAGACTTCTGTTTCTTCTGTTCCTCCCACAAGCCTTCCTGGCGCACCTTATATGCAAAAATTTGCAAATTCAGATTGGACATGTTTTGAAGTGATTCGAGGTGGAGACAGCGTGGAGGCATGCGATATGCAGCAAAGCACAGAGATGTCATCGTCCTGTTCTGAAAGGATGTGTGTGCAACACTGAGAGGCTGCCATGCAATGCGGAATGCTATCCGATATCAGCACAGCGTGTTCAGGCTTGTTGGCTCAGACCGCGAGGAGCACAGAGCAAGAGACAGCTCTTGGCAGGCAGAGCTCACATGATAAGGTCATTGGAAAGACAAGTGATGCTTTCATCAACCTGCCTTTCCCCAGTATCAGCACCAGCTTGAGCAAGCACTCACTTTGTGCTCCTGTAACATACTCTGCTCCACATGCTGCCAAGGACAAAGGCTTCCTCTCAAATACACTGAAGCCGTGTGTTTCCAACCAGTGTCTCAGCCCCCAGCTCCCATCCTTCTTGGCCCTGTCATGTTCCAGTTTTGAACCATTAAATGACACCTCTTGGAAGAGTTACATTCCCTCTGGATCAGTGGCAAGCAGAAGGGAGAACAGGCTGTAGTTACTGGCTATCTCTGCTGCTTCCCAACTTTTTGGACATCCATGAGCTATCTCATAGTTTTGCCCTTATCTGTTGAGCTGTTCTTTGTGGGGCTGCACATTCTAATCATTCTGGAGACCACCAATGCCAGAGGCTGCTGGAAGCCTGGGGTGGTAGGTTGGTAGCAGCAGCCAAACTCTCACTGATGCAAATGGAGGCAGTTTGGCTCAGGGAGGGGGGTGATGCAGACCAAGGGTTCCGACCGTCACTAACACAGCTCCTTGGAAAGGTGGGGTTGGCTGCTTGCTGTCCTTTCACCAAGAGCCTCTTTGGCCTTGGCACCACTAACAGGTGGGCCAAGGAGCAACATCTCAGCTAAACGCTGTCCACAGTCTACCCTGGACACTGCCTAGAGCTCTCCGCGAACATCTGAAGGGAACAACACGCGCTGGCTTACGTGCTCCGGCAGTTGGGGATTGCAAACACATGCTTCAGCTATGCAAGAAATCTTTGACTTGTTCTGAATGCGATTCTGCCTGGGTTTCTTCCCAGGAACATTCCTGTTCTTCACAATTTACCAGTTGCAGGAAGGGAGAAGGGGCGGGAGAGAGATTTTAAGAGTAAGGGAGAGGAAAGAGAACAAATCTTACAGTGCTTTCCCTAGCCAAATTCCTTCAGAAGGACAGGGTGTGGAGTATGGGCTCCAGAATTTGGCACAATCCCAAGAAAATATGAACTGCAAAATTAAAACCACTTTTAATTAGTCATTTGTTTTTATATAAAGAATAAGTCTCTGTTTTTCCGAAGTAATTCAGTGTCTGTTATCACATAAACCAGGCGGCTCCTGCCAAACGGCGCTGCGTGATAGAAGGCAAGCACAGAGCTAGGTCTCTGAGCAAAGACTTGTTATCTCCTCCAGGAGACGGCAGTGCTGTTCGGATCTGCTTGCTGGTTCCCGAGATAAAAGTCTCATTCCTAAGAGTCACAGCATACGTGAGAGAGTTGCAAATGTAGTCCTCGTAGGTGGCAGTAATTTGATGTCTGAGCTGGAGATGGATGATGAAGCTGGGTCTTTATTGTACCACTTGCTATGTTACAAACAGGAGAAAAAGCTTCTGAGGGGGGGAGCCAAGAGCCATGCGTCTGCCCTGGAAGAAGTTGGAGGTGGAGGGTACCCAGCACCCCACACCCTCAGGGAAGGCGTGAAGCCGGCTGTCAGCCACGTCTCAGGACTGCTTCTGCGCAGCGCACGGGCTTTGTGTTTCTTTCCAGATGCGACCACCTAAACTCTCAGATTGTTCCCGAGAGTGTTAAGGTTCAGCCCAAGACCCTTCCAGGGCAGCCAACGACAGGAGTAGCACTCCTACGCGGAGTTGCCCGTGGCTAAATTCGGAACCTGCTGAGCCAGACAAGCGCTTCCAAGAGGAAAAGTCATTGAAAGAGCCAAGGTGTAACCCAGTGCTGCCAAATATGCACTCGGAGTAACCTCCATAGCTCAATTAACTATATTAAGTATATACCTATAATTAATTTAATTTAACTGAGGTTTTCTTCCCTGCCTCGTCTGCCTACTCTATCAACGTCCTAAACAGTGCTGTGTATATAATTCAATCAAATGTACATACAGTACCCACATAAGATTAGTCACTCCAGACACCAGGGAGAGTATATTTTGTTTGGCTCATCCTTCTTCCATAACACGGGGTAGCTTCACTGGGATCGGTGATGCTACATTGGTCCAAAACCAGAGCAAAGCCCAGCATTTAAATTATTTGCAAAAGAGGCCTCATAATTTCTGTAATGCCATGTCCTGAACATGGGTGTGGTTTGCTACAGCTGCCTTCTCTGTCTCCCACTAGGAAACAACAAAATAAAGATAGAAAGGAATACTCATATTTGTTTTATTTTTTAATATTCAGTAATATCAGCAATATCAGCGTATAGGAGCCTTCCCTTGTGTATGCTGAACTAAACAGTTGATACAAAGCGGGTGCTCAAGAAGTAGTTCTTTAACTCGTGCTGTATGTAGTCTCAGGACAGTAGTTCACTACTTGTGAGGGTGCCCTCCTTCATCTTTTATTGATGTTTATCTACATTTTTATTGTTAATGGTCCATATGCCAAAGGAAATGAGTGAACGATTTCACTCTACCTTGCTTTTATTAACCCTAAATCATGGATCAAGACACAATTAATGACGGCCATGGTGATTTATGAATTGCAATTTTTACTCCTACTAGACCTGGACAGATGGAAGCCGTCAGACGCTGGCCTGAGGAGCTGTAGCCCAAGCATCAGTTAGCACCAATGAGCAACGTGTGCAGGGATGTGTGAAACGGCCCGTTTCGGTGTAGGTGAGTCAGTTGAATACCAGTGCAAGAGAGACTGCGGCTGCTTTCTGCGAGTTGCACATTAAGTTATTAGTTTCCCAGGGGTGGAAAACAGACTAGCACTGCGTGATCTGAAATCCAAATAATAGATTTTGTTGCAGAGCTTAGAAGGCTGCTAAAAGAGGAGCAAAGAAAGACACAAGGATTATGTGTCTGACACTTCCAACACTTCTGAAGTGAGCCTGCAAAAAGAGGGACAGAACCAGAGCAATGAGGAGAACAGCAGTTCTGGGTGAGAGCAGGAGCTTACAGGAATTGCAGGGACAAAAGGGGAGAGCCCTAGTCTTGATTATGCTCTCTCTGGAAAGCCCCAACCAAGACCTTCATTAACCTCTTGATTCTTTATCACAAAGCGAGTGACTCTGACATTCACCGTGAAGGAGCTTGCGTTGACGTGAATGCTGGCTGGTGCCCAGCATCGTGGACACGTTGCTGCTTTGGATTCAGTGGGAATGAGCAGGCTTTCCCAGTTCTGTTGCCCCCTGCATTGACACAAGTCAGGGGTAGGAGGATTTCTTCCTGAAATTCAGGGGATGTATGACCCTTATGGTGGTTGAATGGGTATAAGGACTGAACCATTCAGCTCTCGGGCAGACTTCACTTGTTTGGGGCTTTGCAGCTCTCACGGTCTATCTGCTAAGAACAAAAATATTCCAATTATTTGGAGTGATGATGTCATCCATGCGACTGGCCCAGAGCCAACATCAGCTCTCCTACAACAGACATTTATTTCTTGTTAAGAATTATCATATTCTTCAAACTGACCCCGTTTTGCATCAATTGAGCTTCAGCGTGGTGTGGGCCACTGGAAAGCAGTTACACTTGCAGCAACAAAGCTGCTGAGCAGACGTATCCCTCAGTTCACTTGGGGGCCAGGTCTGAAATGTTCTATCTGCCGATTGCTCACGTGCCACCTCGTCTCTCTACTTTGGTTTGAACAAACCTGGCTTACTCAAGACACGGTGGGGAGCCGTCAGGCTTGGGGGACCAGGAAGGATAAGCTGTTCTTGAGGTGCTGAGCTGAGCTATTCTGCTGTGAAACGAAATGGTTCAGGAAAGGCCAGGGAGTCAGCAAAAGCTTCTCCACATCCTGCTTGAAGTGAATTTGTCAAGCTCCATCCAGGTCCTGTTTAGGCACCATTCAAGTTGTATGTCGGGTTCCTGGAAGTAAGAAAGGTTAGGAACCTTTCCATGAACTAATGCAGAGTTGGTGCCTGCAGAATCTTCCATGGACAGAAAAAATCCTGAGCTGGTTTAATTTCCCACGAAAGGCAGAAAACAAATTGGCAGTGTGAAGGCAAAAAAAGAACTGAAATGTGCCTTTCTTCTGTCCTTTCCCCTTGATAATGAAGGTCTGAAAGGCTCTAAATCATCAAGTTTTGTTCTAAGGCTTTAATTCTTTCTCCGTTAGGACTGCTGCAAGACCTTCCGGACAGACAGGAAAGAGCTCAGTATCAGAGACAGCAGAGAAACCTGCAGATTTGTCTGGGCAGGGATGTTTAAATCTCGGTGACAGATTACCCATTACGTTGTGTTACAGGGCACGCTTCTCATCGTAGTCTGGACACTGCACGCGTTTCTTCCGGGGCAGGACTGCAAGCAAATGTCCAGCTCAGCCTGTACAAATGCACAGATGAGCTTGAATTATTTGCCAGTTGAGTAATTTTGAGTTCCCGTGTTTACAATTTGTGTAGACAAATCTGAGAAGGGAAGTGATTTTTAAGTCCCACTATTAAAAGCTTTTTTGCTTAATTTTCTTAACAGCTGTTTCATCCCAGCAGTTTGGAGAAAAACACCTTTACATCAGGATTCTGTAAGGATCTTTCAGCTGGAGGATGAAGCAATTTCCCATCTACATTTCCTGATGTCTTCCCATGAGATCAATGCATAATTCTTCCTGGTATTTTAGAAGTTAGGAAAATAATAAGCAGTAAATGACAGTTAAGGAGAAGTAAGCCAACCCAGACTTAGCTCTGCCAGCGAAGTCTGGTTGTTTTCCCGCATTTCCAGATCACCTTAGCGGTTGTATTTTCCAGGTTTGAGCAGGTTACCCTGAGTAACCTGTATTTGTTTGCCACAGTGTGGTTATGACTTGTAACTTTTGAACCTCAGTAGTCACAGAGAGATTATAAGTGGCTCAGGGAAGGCATTTTGGCACATCCCATCTCGTCCCCACGCTTGTAGAGCCCTCTCCAGCACACTAAATCCATCATCTGTTGGGTAGGAAGGTACGTAAGCTGGCCGAACCCCAACTTCATCTCCTCATGACACGAGCTGGCCCAGGGCTGGAGGGACGGAAATCATCATACCTGCTCGGAGATGGGGTGCTGGCCAGCTGCTTGGAGGAGTTGTGCTCAGCCACACTCCTGCCTGGCCACTCTCCCACCACGCTTCCAGCCCTGCAGGAGTCACTCAGCCCCACAAAGAGGCGTGGGCAAGCGAGAACTGTGAGGAAGCTTAAAAAAGAAACGTCGGTGCTTGGGGAGCCTTCCTTCCTCTCCAGTGTGTGACATTCACCAACTGATTTTGCATCTAACTTCATGGTGGAGGAAATACTCTCCCCTCTTGCTTTCCTTGCCTCCGGCATACGGATTGCACGAGGAGTCAAAGGGGTAGCCGGCAACTGCGCTCAGCTTATATTTAACTTAAAAATAGGTTTGTCCATCTCCTTTGGGGCAAAGAGCATCCAGCACCCTTCAGCTTCTGAGCGCAGCCCCAAGGCTGTCGCTCACAAGAGATCTTCACGCGAGCCCTTGGGGCGAGTGGTGCCTGGCTAATTCCTGCAACCAGCTACGAGGAAATATTTCTCCTCTCCCCCCTGCCCCAGAAAAAGCTTTGCATGTGGAACTTGTTATAGATTTGTCCTGAGCTTGTTTTTTAAACATAAGGCACGACTTAGGATGGGCCAAGGAAAACATACCAGTGCAGAATACAGCTCCTCAGCCCCACCAGCTGCTCTGCGGGCACCGGCTTCGCCGCGGCGGCAGCCAAAGGCCCACGGTGAGACCGTGGGCTGGGGCGGCTGGAAGGGGACTCAGCACCAGGACCTACGGCCATACCTGGGGCACAGCGAGGCAATGCTTCATGCTAGCCACAAAATGAGAGGGAAAAGGCTGGTTTTCTTGGAAATCACGAAACGCTCATGGAGGTAGCTGGCTGGCAGGGGGTGCGCTCTGTGGGTAAATGGATGGGTGTGAGCATTTGAAAGCCAA
>NW_010267534.1:0-7608 GCF_000690775.1 Eurypyga helias
CGCCCCGCCCAAGGTAAGGGCCTGCCTGTTCTTGCCCGTTTTGGCTGGGTGATGCCGCGGGTCCCTCTGCAGCGGGTTGGGGGATGATGTCAGGGTGCCAGCACGTCCGGCGGGGAGGAGCGGGGCCACGGTGCATCCCGACTGCAACGTTTCTCTCCCTGAGCAGTGTCTGGGCACAAGCCCAGGACCCAGACAGGTTTGCTCTCCCTCTGCTGCAGCCTCACAAGGCTGCACCCTGATTTAAGTCCTCTGAGAAGGGGAGCTGAGCCACTGCGCTGGGCTCATGTCTGGGGGGGTGGAAGATGCTGTGACCACATGCCACGGGGACGTGCGTGCGAATTACTGCAGTCGGTCAAGATGCAATTGCGTTTCTCCCTGCTGGGACCCCAGACCTGGGGGTTTCCATCTAGAAGTGGAGCATCCGGCTTGTGAGCTGAGGGTGGAGGCGGGTGGCCCACGCTCTCCACTCCTCCCCAGCCCTTGACCCCAGCAAGGCCGGGGGTCACCGCGTCTGTCGAACCCCAGATTCACCCCCTCCCTGCTGTGCCATGGCTTCAGCAGCCAGGGATCTGCTTGCTTGGGCAGGTGGGGAAAGCAAAGGGGGAAATAGAAATTAGGCTCTGCGCCTTCCTCTTCTCCCTGTGGGACCTATAAGGGAGGTTAATTTTATTTTGGTAAGTACTTTTGTGGCTAGAAATTCAGATCTCGGCTACCCCGGGGAGCTGCTTAGTGCTTAGATGCCGGCTGGAGCGGAGATGATGCAGGATGTGAGTGAACGGGGAGCGATGCGGGGGGAGCCGTGGTGTTTAATCTTTAAAAAGACAGTTCCTCCACATGGCAGGTCTTACGCAGGCGTGATGGGCTGGGTTTTCTCTTTCCTTTTTTTAAATTTGTGCTCGTTTGATGACTAGCTTGTGCTTTGGAAGGAGGAAGCCTCGGGTAGAGCCGGAGCCTTGTCCCTGCCGTCGGGCTGTGTTTGCTGCTCCCTGTGGCATGGGGACCAGGGAGCAGCCAGCTGAATTCGTGCTATTTCTGTCAAACGACTCCAATATTAAATATTTTTTTTAAAACAAAAAAGCCCCAGTGACCAGAAACGATAACAAAATAGTGAAATCTGAACCAGTTTTGCTCCGTCAGGTCAGGGGTTGAGGTTATTTGTCCCCATGGGAGTGTGTGTCCCCATGGGGGGGTGGCACAGGGAGGTCTGGCTCCACAGATCAGCCCTTTGGGGTTCTTGGGGGCTGCTCCCAGTAGCCGGGCAGCACCCCTGGGTGCTGGCATGGTCGGGATCCCAGCTCATCCAGGTGGCACGTCGGACCCCGCCGCAGGCGCTGGCCGGGCTGTGGGGAGGAGGCATTGGGCTGGGGCTGTTTTCAGGCGCTGCTGCCAAATTTGCTGCCCTCCTCCACATCCTGGGTGGGTTTTCCCAGACCTGCCCTCGGGGCTTTGCAAGAGCCAAAAGTAAAAGCCATGCGCGGGGAAGCCCTCCCGGGAGGGCTCTGCTCCCCGGCGTGGGGTGCTTTGACAGTCAGGGCCAAGCACACCCTCCCGCGGGCACCCACCCCTGCCCCCACCACCCAGGCACCGAACCCCTGTGCATTTGGTGGGGTTTTTCCCGTCACACATTATGGCCGTGATGGATTTGGCCACCCCTGTGCCAGGTAAGATCTCTGGTGGCTCAGCACACGGGGGGGAGCAGAGCCATCCCACTCCCACCCTTGCCCAGCAGGATGAGCACCCCACTGCATGCCTCCTGCCCCCAGGATCTGCTGCTTGCAAACACTGCTTTTTTTCACCCTTTTTTTCCCCTTATTTCTTTTTTTTCCCCACTTCCTTCCCCCCAGGAAGCAAGCCCAGCACACAGCACGTTTTTCCTGTCCCCGCAGCCCCTGAACAGCTTTGACCCACGGGCAGGAGGCATTTAAAATGAGACATTTGGCAAATTCTCCCAGCACTCTGCAGCGTTATTCCGTGCAGTCTGCTAAGAATCTCCATCCCACGGAGATTCCCTGGTGAGTTTCCATCACCATGAGGCCAGGAACCCCAAGCAGGGGGGTTTCTCAGCCAGATCTGTGGAAGAGGGGGGATGTTCCTTGCTGGATTTCGCAAGTCTCCGGAGTAAAATTGCTTCCTGTGCAAATATTCTCAGGGCGGGTCCTTCCTTTCTAATTAACTGGGCCAGGGCCAGATCCTGTCTCCTTTACAGTGGAATCAATCCAGCCCCTTTCCCAGTAACCGTGGTTGAATTCCGGGGGTGGTGGAAAGTCCCCCATGGTGCTGGTGGGTCCCACTCCCCAAACCCAGCAAGGGGACGAATCGCGGAACAGTGGGATCAGAACAGCTTGGTGGTGGTTTGGTTTTTTTCCTTTAACTAAATAATAACCAATAATTCCTCAGGGAATGCTGGGGGGATCCCACTCCCCTCCGGCTCTGGGATGCTCGCAGGGCTTTGCTGCTGCTTTTCCCCTGGTGTCGCGGATCCGTTCCTGATTTAAGATGCCACTGATCATCCTGAAAGATTAATGTTTTAAATAAGTGATTGTAAAAACAGTCTCTGGAGGCTTTTATTCCCATCTGGTCACTGGACACTTGGGTCACCCTCGAGGTCTCCCTGGAATCGCCCTCCTCTTCTCCCTTTCTACCCTTTAAATAATATGATATAAATGGAAATTCAGCTCAGCCTTGAGGCTTTACAGCATCAAACCAAGCTCCCAAATATCCGGCCTCTTGCAATGACCTTGGAAAAGCAGGATGTGGGGGAAAGGAGATGGCCCCAAGTGTGCCCCACGGCAGCTCGGCTGCCGCTCCCTCACTCTGCGTTCGGCAGCTCTTACCTTCTTTCCCCCAGCTTTCGCCCCGGTGCGCTCCGAAGGGGCCTCTCAGCCTAATCCCGTAACGTGCCCGGCATCAAAGGGAGCGGGGCGCTTTGAAGACCCCGTAATCCCGTTTGCTGCTTGGGTGGCTCTGCGAGGGGCGAAGGGCTGGGTGTTGGCTAGCTGTGCCGGTGCTCCCTGCGGTGCCCAGTTCCCCAGGGATGTGCCAGGCTCTCCAGAGCTTCAGCTGGATGAGATGGGGATTTTGGGCAGAGGGAGCGTCTTGCTTTCCCATGCTTCCAGCTGCTGCTGGGTTGGTTTTGGCATCTCTCCTTCCTCCCCCGAGCACTGGAAAAACGATGTTGCAAAGGAGGGGTTGGGAAGTGATAGGAGCTGGAGGTCTCCCGGGAGTGGGTCACAGTCTGGCTGCGGGGCACCGGTGGGCTCGGGGCAGCAGGCGCAGGGCGGGTGACACGCCGGAGGGTGCCAGTGTGATGGGAAGAGGAGGGGTGTGAGGATGCCCTGTCCCCCACCGCTGCCAGGGTGATGCTTGGGGGCTGGAGGCTGCTGGGGATGGGGCTCAGCGCCAGCGGGGCTGTCCTGACGTGCAGAGCGCCTGGAGCTGGGGGATATCGGGGTATCTATAATGCTGGTACACATGGGTGTGTGTATACCTGCGTGCAGAAAAACCGGTGACACCCTGGGTATGGTCCTAAGCGTGTACCCCAAGTGGATTCTCTGATGTCTGGTATGAGGGCGATGCCCACCAGTGCTCCGTGCTTTCCAGGGGGGCACTAACGGCTTTCATCACTGCCACGCTGCTTGTTCTCCTATAACTTGTAGGACTGGGTACCTCTGAGGCCTCTCCACCTTCACAGATTTTAGCCAGAGCTGGTAAAACAGGTTGGCATGTTTTAGGGCAGCTGTGCGGGGTTTTGGGGCTGCCCTGTTCATCAGCTGCGCCCCAGCCCCAAGTGCCTGTTATATGGCCAAGTCCTAAACTCCATGAAAACTGTGATTTGCAACGGAAATGTCCCAAGCTGTTTCTGTTGACCAGATGTTTTTACAGGAAGGGGAAGGGAAATGGGATTTGCATTTGTGCTGGTTTCTTTATAGCGTTTTAATGAAATCCAGTGCATCCCGTAAATTGATGGCACGCCAAGACGAGCCGGGAAGACTCCTTCCGGTGAAAACCCATGGTGCCTGTGTCATGGCTCATACATCTTTAGCCGTGGCCGCAGGCAGAGCAGTATTTTTATCTCTGCTCAGCGTGAGACTGCTTTGACTTCCTTTTTTTTTTTTTTTTCCCTTTCTTTTTCCCCTTCCTTTCACCTGAAGCTGGTTTCTGAGAACTGCCACCTCCTGAGCAAGCAGGTTCTGTGCCGCTGGCCTCTAATTTTTCAGTGCCTGGGGCTCTAGGTGGCTGTTGGCCAGGCATGGGGTGAGGGGACATCTCAGCATCGTGGTCCCCATCCCAGCTCCTCCTGCTTTGTGCCTCCAGGAGCAACTGGGGCTGCTCAAACGTGACCTTGAGTGACTCGGCTGAGGATATGTGGAGAGGCAGTGGTAGAGGGGGAGCTGCTGCCCATTCCTGCCCACAGGGATGGAGAGGCCACATTTTGGGAAGCTTTGATCCCAGCAGCAGCTGTGTTTGCATCCCCCAGTCCTGGGGGGGGGGATGCAAACCCCCAGTCCTGCAGCACAACACTTTGCTTCAAATCTGAAACACGTTTTCTCTTATAAATGGAATTATATATTCCTAGAATTATCTTAAAAACTGGGCATGCCAAGTTGGATGCACAAATGCTCTTGTTGCTGTTGCAGCCCTGTGAGCACCTTTGTTCCTCTATTCCTGCAAAAAATCCAGTACAAAATGGTCTTTTCCTTCCAGGGACACCATACCTGGGGCACCTGTTGCCCCACAAGAAGGGTTTTTCCAGTGATGGGAAAAGATCTCGGTGTCTCATCACTTCCCTGGCCCAGGGAAGAGCACGTTTTTGTCAGTCTGGATCCCATTTGATGTCCTGCATCCTGTGAGCCGGAGCAGGCTGGACCACGTGTGCTCCTGCCCTCGTCCCCGGGGTTCACTCGGGGCGAGCTGGTTCGTGCCGCGTGTTGTGTTCTCTCTTTGTTGTAACACGTACGTTGAACAATCCCAGGCTGGTGGGGGTTGTTGTCTTCATCCTCCGGCCAAGAGTGACCCTGTTGCATCATCCCTTGGTGGCTGGACAGCACGTGGCTGGAGAGCTGCATCCCTCTCCCTACATACCCAGGGACTGCATCCTTCTCCTGGCATCTGCAGGGACTTTATCCCTCTCCATGCAACCCTGGGGACTTTATCCCTCTCCTGGCATCCTTCTCACAGCATCCCCAGGGACCACATCCCTCTCATGGCATCTCCAGGAGCTGGATCCCTTTTCCAGGATCCTCAGGGACCGCATCTCTTTCCTGGCATCCCCAGGGACCACATCCCTCTCCTGTCATCTCCAGGAGCTGCATCCATCTCCCAGGATCCCCAGGAACCACATCTTTCTCCTGGCATCTCCAGGGATCACATCCCCTCTCATGGCATTTTTCTCGCAGCATCCCCAGGGGCCACATCTCTCTCCTGGCATCCCTAGGGACTGCATCTCCCTCCTGACATCTTTCTCCTGGCATCCCCAGGGACCACATCCCTCTCCTGTCATCTCCAGGAGCTGCATCCATCTCCCAGGATCCCCAGGAACCACATCTTTCTCCTGGCATCTCCAGGGATCACATCCCCTCTCATGGCATTTTTCTCGCAGCATCCCCAGGGGCCACATCTCTCTCCTGGCATCCCTAGGGACTGCATCTCCCGCCTGACATCTTTCTCCTGGCATCCCCAGGGACCACATCCTTCTCATGCCACCTCCAGGGCAGGAGATGAGAAATCTGCCACGGGGTAAGAGCCGGCGGGGTTCGGGTGTACCGCCATTCCCTTGGGAGAGGGGAAAGCACACCCAAAGGCGCCCAGAGCTGCATCGAAACCTGCCCAGACTTTCACCGCCGAGCAGGGTGGGTGGCGCATCCCCTCACTGCTTCGCTTTCGGCGCTGTGCCGCGGGCTGTTCTTCGAAGGCGCGTGGGGCTGGGTGTCCTCTCGGCTTTTTGAGATTTTGGTGATGACTTTTTCTATTTCCCCCCCACACTTTATTTTTTTGGGTATCGCAGGGTGAGGGCACGCGGTGGGGAGGGCGATGAGACAAAAGGTTATTTGTCATTTATTAACCACAACTTTTTCCATCCTTGGTCATGCACGGAAAAAACACTTTTAGCAGCGTAACCACAGCCCCGGCGTTAATTGCTGAAGAGCAGAGTTTCTTATTTTGGAAACTGTGTTGCTGGGATGGGGCTCGCCGGGGCTTGATTGGGTTGCGAGGGGAAGGCTGCGGGACGGAGCCCCAACGTGCCGCTTCCCCGGGCGCTGGGGTTGGCGGGAGGGGAGGCTCGGCGGCTTTCCTTTCCTTTTAACCCTATCCTTTAAAGCCCACCCTGCTGTCGCTGGGGCTGGGGGGGTGTCCCGTCACTGTGACCCCTCTGCTCAGGCTGGCACCGTCAGGGCCGTCTCCCGCACACGGATGCTGCAGAGCTGCTGGGGTGGGGAAGCACCATGCGCAAGCCCAGAAGGGAGCGAAAAAATGGAGATATTAAGTAAAACCCTGGAAAGGGGACTGGGAAAGCTCTCAAGGATGGCTCTGCTTCCCCCTGAGCTTCCCACGGGGTGCGGGGGGGTGCGGGAGGGCGCTGGGTGCCGCGCAGCCCTGGCAATGAGATGCCCGGTGGTGGGTTTTGGGTGGTTTTTTTTTTTTTTTTTTTTTTTCTTTCTTTCTTTTTTTTTTTTTTTCTTTTTTTACGGCCCAGGATGTGGTTGTTTCGAGGCTGAGTGCTGCTTCTGTCAAAGGTAAATATTTATGAGAGCCTGCGCAGGCAGCGCAGTGTCTGGAAGGATTCATCCTGGTGGCCGGGGGTCGGTCGGAGCAGACCCCGCTCCTCCGCTCCCAGCTCCGGCCGGTGCCCGTGATGGGACATTTGATGTCATCTTGACGTTATGTTCAAAATGAAGCATTTTGGGCAAGATCTGATTTGTTCAGCCAGGCAGGGCGCAAGGGACAGCTCCTGCTTTGGGACCAAAATACCCATCCAGGGGGGATGGAATGCTCCCCCGTGGGCTCCTGAAGCTCTTGCCTCGTCCTGGGGTGATACAAACCCCCGAGGTGTTGTAAAACCCTGGGGTGATGCAAAATCTGGGGACTGTGGGGACCCTGTGGGGGTCCGTGCTGGACACCCCAGCTCCCCCAGCCCTCCGGGGCCAGGCTTTGGGGTGACGCAGTCCCCAGCTGCGGCCAGCTCCCGCTTGCATGCAGACACCTTGTTTACTTTCCACGCTCGTTGTTTATTCCAGGAAATTATTAAAGCAGCCCACGCTGGAAGCGAGTTTGGCTTAAAATAAAAAAAATAATAAATAAAAGGGCTGGCAAACGCTGCCTGTTTACAGATCCTGTTTATAGCCCCCGTCTTCCCGATCCCTGCTGTCGGTGTGAGCCACTGGGCTCTCTGGTTTTGGGGTGCTTTGCAGGGGTTTGGGGAGGGAATGTGGGCTCGTCCGTGCGGAGCTGGCAGCCGCTGCGTTGTTTGGTGAAGGTTTATCAATGAACAAAGAGGGGCAGTCAGCCCTGAGAACGGGGTGGGGGGTTCTAGCCAACCCTCCGCCCCCCCCCAAATCCATCCCCCATGGGAATGGATTTACCCGGTAGCTCTTGGGGTTCCATTTTGCA
>NW_010267534.1:8569-10508 GCF_000690775.1 Eurypyga helias
GCCTGTGCCGGGAATCACCTCTCGTGTTTCTCTGCTTAAAAGAGGCAGGAAACCTGTGCTCAGTGCCCAAGCCCAGAACAGAGAACCCCGTGGTGGTGCTCGGTGTGGCTGTCAGTAGGTGTCAGGGTGAACAGCCTCCGTGGGAGCGTGCCACCCTAGGGTCCTCCCCAGCAAGCTGTGAGAGGGTGAGCGGAGGGAGGCCTGCGATGGACGCGGGAGGGCTGTGGGCGTGGGAGGCCTGTGAGAGGCTGGGGTGTGCAGGGAAATGGCCCCAAGCAGTGGCACCCCACACCCTGTCCCCAGCACCGGCCTCGGGGTGGACCTGTCCCCTTGGGTTCACCCCTGGTGCAAACGCCTGAGGACAAGCACTGGGATTAGCTGTGCTTCCGACGCCCTGGAGTGCTGGGATTAGCCACTGGAGGACAGAGGCTGGGATTAGCTGTGCCGCAAATCCCTGAGGATGAACAGCGGGATTAGCCGTGGTGCAGACACCCAAGGACACGTGCTGGGATTGTCTACGGTGCAAAGTCCTCGAGGATGAACATCGGGTTTAGCCGTGGTGAAAACTCTCCAAGGATAAACACTGGGATTGTCTGTGATGCAAAGTCCTGGAGGATGAACACTGGGATTACCCGTGGTGCAAACGCCCGAGGACGATTGCTGGGGCAGCAGATGTCTTGGACCTTCCAGTGTGACCCCCCCAGCCCCATGGGACCCCCATTGCTGCCCCACTGTCCTGTGCCAGGACAAAGGGACATGCTTCCCCTCCGGTTCACCCGGCGTCCTCCGAGACAGGGCTTCATGCCTTCGTGCTCTTGGGTAACTTTGCAGAACTCCCCAGGGCCATGGGCACAGGATGTGGTTTTACGCTGGCATAACCCAGCACTCGCACCACTACAGATGACGGTGGCCCGCTTGTCCCTCCGTCTGTCTGTCCACCCTTAGCCCGGCGAGGCTGAGCCGGGCCCGGGCACGCTGCAGCGCAGGCTGAGGCTTGTCCCTTGCGTAAGGGGCACACGTTGGGCTCCGTGATTTACAAGAAGTGACAAATCTCGCCCGTGTCTGTCGGGGACCTTGCACAAGGACTCACGGCGCTTCCTCGCCTCCCACGGCGTGACTCAGAGTGGAAGCGAAAGAACCGGCGCAGGGAAATCCCCGGCGCGTGGAGGGGCCAGCAGCAGCGCCCGCCGCTCTCGAAGGATTTGCTAAGGTTTTCCTATCGGCTCCGCAGAGTCTTGGCCTGTTGGTCCCCTTGCCACAGCCATGCCACTGCAGTCATCACAGTGCCACTGCCAGCAGTGCCATGCCACTGCCGTCATCACTGTGCCGCGACTGTCGTCACCGTGCCACCGCCGTCATCCCCTGACACCACCGCCCTCATCGCTGTGCCACCACTGTCATAGCTGTGCCACTGCCATCACGGCCCTGCCACCACTGTCATCCCTCTGCCACTGCCGTCTTTACCAGGGAACTGGGCACTGGCCAAATCCGCTGGGAAGGGTGGCTGGCTCCGGCTCCCTCCCGAGCAAACCAGCACTGTGGGTGGTGGCAGCGTTTTTGGGACCTGGCAGAAATCAGCTGAGCCCGGGGTTGTCTGAGTGGGCGGTGGGTGCCAGCACCCAGCTGCCAGTCAAACCCAGAGGTGCCCACGGCTGTCCCAGGTACAGGCAGCGTGGCAGTGTGACTTCGCTCTCGTTCTCGGAAAGCTGGCTGCCTTCTGCTTCGCCCAGCCGAAGAAAAGCTTTCCCAGCATTTGCAGTGTCCCCTGTGCATCCGTGCAGGTCGTGCTCCTTACAGCAGCGGCTCAGAGCGTCACGGTGAGAGCTTCCCCGGCGTGGGTGGGTGGGCTGGGAGCAGTTTTGCTTCCAAAAAACCCAATATAAATCCCAAATATCCTTGTTGGAGAGGTGGGGGGACCCTCTGTGCCAAGGGGTGTGTG
>NW_010267534.1:10893-12771 GCF_000690775.1 Eurypyga helias
CCCCCAGTGACCGCTGAGGGTGGGGTAGGTGGAGACACAGGACGGGAGCGCAGTGGGGTGTCCCCCTGTTCTGAGTCTGGGGTTCTGGGGCTGGAGCAGGAGGGATTTTCATCCTGGGGGCATTTTCCTTCATCTTCCAGTTTGCCCCATGTCCCCTGGCACGGGGACAGCCCTGGCCTGGCTGGAGCTTTGTGGTTTTATACTGTAGGAAAATCCCCTGCAGAGAACAACCACAAATACTGGGGGGTCAAGCAGATCACGGGACAGGGGGGTGCCTCTCTCAAGCACTAAATTTAAGGCTCCTCCATCCCCAGCCGACAGGACCGTTGTCCCCCTTGGTGGCCCGACGGCCCTAGCAGTGCCCAGCTGCTGCCAGCCCCACAGGGAGGGGGAATTTGGGGGGGCTGGATGGATCCTGCTGCCATCAGCCCCGTGGGTCAGAGCTCACCGTGTCACACCCCAGGACAGCTGATTTGCGTGTCGGGACCAGGGATGCTGCAGCGGTGGGACGGTGGTGGCTGTGTTCTGGGGGCTTGGGAGTGCGGCTTTACGGGGCATCGTGTCCCTGGGTGCTTTTGGGGGGTGCTTACCCTTGTGCTGGGGTTTCCCCCGTGTGCACAGGATCCTTCGAGGAGCAGTGGGGTGAAGTTCTCAGGGTGGGAGCTGATGCTGGTTGGGCCGGGGGCTGAGCATCCGGTTCCATCCTGAGCATCCCAAACCCGGCCGGCAGCGCAGGGGGGTACCCAGCCCCACGATGCCGCCGTGGCACCTCTCTTGCCGAGAAGGAGCCCGTGGGTGCTGGGTGAATACGGAGCGTGTTGAGTGTGCAGTTTTGGTTACTGAGAAAGGGATTTCTCGGTACCGGCTGCCATCAAGCGGGGCATCTTGTGGTCAGGTGCAGCGGTTCGGAGGGTGGGGGCACTGTGCCTGCGGTAGACGCTTCTCCGAAGCCAGACTGGTTTTTCGGGCACCCTATCTCTCTGCTGCATCATTTCCTTCTCCCTTCATACTCCCCGTCTGCGCTCTCCCTGGGGAAGGATGCAGGGGGCTTCGCTGAACTCCCTTTTCCTGGAATCTCCCATTTCCTAGGAAGGCAGGAGCCCGACCCCAGTGTCGCGGTCAGGATGTGTGCTGATAACACCCACCGCGCCGGCAAGCTCGGGGACGTGCCGGCTGGCACATCCCACATTCAGGAAAGCAGCCAGGATGGGCAACCCCTGTGCTTTCTCCCTGCAGGACTTTGCACAGGATGTGGTTATTGTCCAGGGACGGCAAAAATACAAAACTTCATTGGGATAAAACAACGGTGGCAAGCTGCTGTGGTAGCGTCACCCGGTTGCACGACGCTGTTCGACTTCTAAGAACTTTCTTTTCGGCGCAGCTCGGTGCTGATAAGGGCTGATCCCTCTCGCGCTGCGTTTCCGGACCCAAAGTACACCGAGTCCTCGGTCGAGAGTGTGGAGGGAGGGAGGAAGGAGGGGAGGGATGTGGCTGGAGGGGGCGAGAAAAAAAAGCAACTAAACACGGTTTGGTTGGGTGAGCATGGAGAGTGCTGAGTCTCCGCGTGCTTGGTGGGGACACCCGTGGGGTTGGGGACATGGCGGGGGTGGCTTTGCCACGAGCATCACAAGCTCAGAGCGAAAGTCAGGCCCTTTGGGTGGCAAACGCCGTGGTGCAGTGAAGCGCGGGGACAAGTGGGTCAGAGAGGACCGTTGGATGCAGCTCAGGGTGCGGTGACTCAGCCTGTGAGATGCTGAAGCCGCTGCGTGAATCGCAACCAGCCAAAATTTCATCGTGCCCTGCAAGGGGACGAGCGCGGCCGGCACGTCCCGGCTGGACTTTGCCGTGCCGCAGAGGGTGGCTCGCTCGCAGCGCCGC
>NW_010267535.1:0-6224 GCF_000690775.1 Eurypyga helias
CCTCCCCCCGTTGTGGAGTAATAATTGGCTAGCTAACTTTTATAAATACCTTTATTTTTAAAACTAGATTTCTTAAAATCACAGTTGTTCCCAATACCATTTTGTGACTTGATTTTTAGAAGAAATTGTATGAGGGTATTTATTTTCTAGTGCTTAAACTTTGATATGTTATATGAGTCTTAAGCAAGCTTTAAAAAGTATTTCTCTTCAAAACTCTCCTGTTAATAGTTTCTAAAGAGGTTAAATATTAGATAAGTGAAAAATTACATAAATTGTTTATTTTTTTCTTTCATAGACAATGATTTGCAAGGAACAAATAGTTCAGGAACATTGGGTGGTCTTGATGTTCGTAGAAGAATCCCTATAAAGCTTATCTCAAAACAGACCAATAAAACCAAACCTGCACCTCGAACCCCAAGAAATATGAACAGAATGCCTTCAAAGACTCAAGCTGGCGATGAAGGTAAATTAATAGAAATACTAGCCCGGTCGTAGGGGAGTGTTTTTCAAGGCTTTCCTCAGTCTTGAAGTCTGCGGTTCTGTCCAAGTGCAAAACAAGCTTCACACTTCTGGCTGCTGCTGCACTGTAAGGATTAAACGATGCCCATTCCCAAAATAGACTGTCTTACTGTTTTGACTCTACTTTCCTGTGGGATGGGCCCAGAAGATTGGAAGTGTTGTGGCATTTCTTGATGATTTCAGTGTAGAATGTCACATGCTCTTAATAGCAGCCAGTGTCAGTTAAGGTGTTGTGGTTGGCTCGTGTCTTTCTTCTCTTTCTTCTTTCCACAGAAGAATTTGATTATAACGAAGAGGAGCGGTACGAATGCAAAGGAGGTGAGATGTTTGGCAATCAAAGAAGGTTCCCTGGACCCATCTTTTGGGACTATAAGGTAAAGTCATGAATGGGAAGCTGTGAATCATACATTAGCTGTAGGTAGTCCTCTTGGAAGCACTTCTATTCAAGAAGGTATCTATTTCTTTTGACTGGCTGAAAATACATCCTCTGCTCTCTCACATTTGCATTGTTCTTGCTTCCTTCTCAGCTAATTCAGAAATAATGGGGGTGTTGGTGATAATTGAAATGAGAAGCTTTAATGATGTTGGGTTTTATTCTCCCACCCCCTTCTCTATCCTATCAGATAAACTTGCTGGGGGAAAAGGATGATACACCCGTCCACTTCTGTGATAAGTGTGGATTGCCCATCAAAATGTATGGACGCATGGTGAGTGAAATTATCAGTAGAGGGTGCAGCCATGGTTTGCATTTAGGCGGAATTAGGTTTTACTGTGTCTCTGAGGCAGCTACAGGTTAGTGATTTCAGCAGGCCTCGGAATAAACAGTGTCTGGATGAGTTCACTTTAGCCCCCGATTTGATAAAATCAACTTGAAAATGTTAAACAAAAAATCAAAACACCGTTACCAGCAAAGAAACCTTCAAGTTCAGTAGATTTTGACCTTACAAAACCTGGCTTTAAAAATACGCTCTTTATCTCATTTCAAGACTTGCCGTGAAGTTGGAAAACACTGTTCACTTTTTATGGCCTTTTAAAATTAGTGTAACAAAATCCCAGAGGTTAATTTAGGTTTCAGAGTGTTATGTAACAGGCTTCAGGATCTGACTTAATGACAGTTAATGCTTTTAAAACTTTCCTTCCTTGCCAGCAAGACAAATATAATCAGATTCCATCTGCAGCTTCTGTCCTTGCTCAGTGTTGGTATTATGGCAAGGCTTAAACTTTTGCCAGTGTGTTTTCGCCAGCTCTTAAAAAAACTGAAACAAACTTACTTCCAGAAGACCCAAACTCAACACAAAGTATGTTAGAACATTTCCGTGCAAAGATGCGGTAAACTTTCAACTACCACCGTGTCCGTTCACCTCATGGGTGACTTAGTAATTTTTGTTATTAGAAATTGTGTGCTGGAGGGAGGGCCTGTGTCCTGCAAAATGACAAAGATATTTATACACAGTGTTTTAACAGAGAACTTTTTTTTTTCTCTAGATACCTTGCAAGCATGTTTTCTGCTATGACTGTGCTATACTACATGAGAAAAAGGGAGACAAGATGTGTCCAGGGTAAGTTGTCTCAAGATTTGTTATTAAAGGAAATGTAGGAAGGTAACTTAATGCAGTACCTGAAATAAGATATTTAACGCGGTTCTTGTGTATGTACATTTAGCAGGGCCAGTAGAACTCCTCTGCACCACTTGATCATAGTTTTGTATGCTGTGTTTTGGGGTTGTAAGAGATCAGTGTTTACTCTGATGTTTAAGTATGTGTAGGTGACGGGTGTGCTGGGTTTGGCTGGGGTAGGGTTAATTTTCTTCACTGTAGCTAGTATGAGGCTATGGTTTGGATTTGTGCCGAGAAGGATCTTGATGTTCTTGTAGACAAGAAGCTGGGAGGACAGGGACAGTGAGAATTGGAAAAGTGTTTGGCTTATTTCAACCCATGAGTTTTCTTACCTTTTTCCCTCTGATTCTCTCCCCCATCCCACTGAGGGAAGGAGAGTGAGAGTGAGCAGCTGTGTGGTGCTTAGCTGCTGACTGGGGTTAAACTACGATGGTCTGATATTACTCTAATTTGGAAAGGAATAAATGTCATTTTAATTTACCTAGTGAGAGTGACTCCTGATAAGTCCTCATGCACAAAAATTGTGAGAGAGATGCTATTGATGAATTTCCACCTCATGAAATTTTAATGTTCTTTCGTAATTGTGGTTGGGAGACTTAAAAACTAGATGAACCTGAAAATCAGTGAAATGTTTCTTTCACTGTTACAGTGGGGAAAAATTGTCGGTTCTAATTTGAGTAATTATGGTAAACTGGTTGACTTAGCAAAAAAAATAAATGCTGATTGAGCTGTCTGTGATGACAATAAACTAATATTCTCTTCTGATTTAGCTGTAATGAGCCTGTGCAGCGAATCGAGCAGTGTGTCCGGGGGTCTCTCTTCATGTGTAGCATTGTTCAAGGGTGCAAGAGAACTTACCTGTCACAGAGAGACTTACAAGCTCACATCAACCACCGTCATATGAGAGCTGGAAAGCCTGTTACTCGGCCTCCAATTGAACCTGTACATCCTCCTATTGCCCCACCGCCTGCCGAAATTCCCGAGCGTTTCATAATGCCACCTGAGAAACATCATATGAGCCACATCCCGCCAAAGCAGCACATCATGATGCCACCGCCCCCTTTACAGCACGTGCCACACGAGCATTATAACCCGCCCCACGAAGACATTCGTGCGCCTCCGGCAGAGTTGTCAATGGCTCCGCCGCCGCCTCGCCCAGTCAGTCAGGACACCTTCCGCATTTCGACGAGAAAACACAGCAACCTAATAACTGTCCCTATTCAGGATGATTCGAATTCAGGTGCTCGAGAACCACCTCCACCAGCCCCCGCACCTGCTCATCACCATCCTGAATACCAGGGTCAACCAGTGGTATCGCACCCTCATCATATTATGCCTCCGCAGCAACATTACGCACCCCCCCCGCCTCCACCTCCACCGATAAGCCATCCGCTGCAGCATCCTCCCCAGGCAGCAGGTACTCCACACATGGTGTATAGCCAAGCTCCTCCACCACCACTGACCTCTGCTCCTCCTCCAATAACCCCACCGCCTGGACATATAATTGCCCAGATGCCACCGTACATGAATCATCCTCCTCCAGGACCTCCCCCTCCTCAGCATGGAGGTCCCCCCGTAAACGTAAATGCACCCCCTCCCCATCACTATAACCCTAACTCTTTGCCACAGTTCAGTGAAGATCAAGGAACTCTTAGTCCCCCTTTCACACAGCCCGGGGGAATGAGCCCAGGGATATGGCCGGCTCCAAGGGGGCCGCCTCCACCTCCAAGGATGCAAGGGCCTCCTGCTCAGGCCCCTCTCCCTGGACCACACCACCCTGATCAAGCCAGATACAGACCCTATTACCAATGATACGAGCAATTGTATGAATAGAGTGCTATGAAGAGGAAAAAACTATATACAACAGCCTTCTAATTAATTGGTTTGGGGTTATTTTGTTGTGTTTTTTTTTTTTTTTAAATACTGTCATTTTGACTGTAAGACATTTTGGGGTTTGAATCTTAAATGATTTTTAAGCCTTGTGCATAGGACTGACTTCAGATACTCTGTAGTGCTAAAATAAGTGGCTTAGTAGACCACAGTTGCATTTTAACAGAACTTCTGTCTCTAGTGTGGCTAAATTGTCCTAAGATGAACACTTGTAACATTATTTCCTGGAGAAAATGAACGCGTGTTGTACCATTCTGAATATAGTTTTTGTTAAATCCAGTGTTTAGTTTCACTTGTGATACGTTTTTGTTAACCTGTGTACAATAATTAAATCGAAACATGATTGTAAAAGTGGTGGGTTTTTATGAGAAGTGAACACAGACCCAGTTTGAGGACACCAGTTTGGCACTAATACTTTCCAAACGGGCAGCATAATGAAACATTAAGGCGACTTTAATATTTCTCCTACTAGCAGTTAGCGTTACTTACAACAAATTGAGGCTGTGGTGAATTCATGGCACTGGAAATCAGACCTGCAGAATACTGCATTTCAGCTTTTTCTTTCTGTTCTTTTTTTTTCTTTACTGCAGCGAGATAAATTTTTCAGAAATACAGCCATGGGCTTGAAATGAAACCGTATGTAATGTATTGTGGGGTTTTGTCTGGGTTTTTGGGGTTGATTTTTTTTTTTTGTTTGTTTTAAGCTAGTTCTGGTTCAGAAGGTTCTGTTTACACATACGCTACTCGCTGGGACTGAATTCATGCATTTCCCTATGGCTGTGTTTGCATGGAAGTGGCTGTGTATTGGCTTGCCACCTCTGTGAGGAGCAGATAATTTCTGGTCAGGAAATGGTTCCCTCTGTCACTTCATATAATGCGTACAGTAGGAAAACGTGCTGTTTGGATAATTGGAAAGAAGTGGTCTGAAATCCCTTATGTAGATACAGAGAAATAAAAAAGCTACACGTTCATCTTTCTGATTTTGTGATACAAATCGAACAGACAATAATTAGTTCGTTGTTTTTTTTTTTCTTTAAAGTAGCAATATAAGCAAGCCCTCATGTCTGTTTTGGCCCAAAATTTATGTTTTATAAGCATACTTGTAAAAAGGAATATAATACAAAATGAGAATGTCCTTTTTTTAGTGCAGCTGGTAGCAGAACCAGGCAGTAATAACCCAGTACTGTCACGTTGTTTGGAGTGCTTATCTTTGCATTTCTACTCAATGTTAGTGCTGAATCTTTCTCTTCAAAATGGTACATTTTTACGCTTTTAGATGAAGAAACCTCTTGCTTTTATTCTAAGGTTTGTAATTTCCTAATCTGAACCATCTTAAAGCCTCCGTGTTACTGTTTAGTTTGTAAATCTTCTTCCTTGCCTGGTAAGTGTTAAATTTATGAAAGCGGTTTGGCGGTGCAACATTCCAAATTTTGTAGTTTTAAGTATGAACTGCATATCTTTTAACTACCAGAGCAAGGGCTCCTTAGATTTACTCTCCGTCCTGGACTGCCGTTAATGTCCTTGTGGCCATGGGCAAATCTTTGAGACTACCTTTCAAATACATACTTCTTTAGAGATACACAAATAACTCCTGGGCTGTATAAATGGCCAGTAAGCGTCAAGTGATTAAAAGTCTGTTTAGCTGTAATATGCTCCTTTCTGAGACAGTTCTTTGTTTTGGTTTCTCTGAAAAACAAGTCGCTTTAAATAAAACACACTGCCGAAGAAAAGAGGCTGATTGTGATAGTGTGCTCTGGTATGGGGTTGGTTGAAAAATTACTGTTTCCGGGTCCGTAAAGGTGAAAATACTCTGACAGCATTATTTTGTTTTAGTAACTTCAACAGAACGCATGAACTTTAAAGGGCCCTCTTGGTCACTGTTAAATGACTTGGTAGGGTGGCTTGGGCAGGTCTGTATTACAGCATAAGCTTCATCCGGGAGGAAACCTGCGTCTCTGGTTATTACTCTGGCTCTGCAAAGCCCAGTTCATGTGTGACAGACCTGTCCTAGACTTGCTGGTGGTTCTAGGTACCAGCTTCACGTCGTTCGGGCTGAGAAGGTAAAGCGAGCGGGTTTATGGGGTACCTCACGATGGGCTTTGACCTCACCGGTGCGCTCCTGTTGTGGGACAGAAGACATTCTGAAAGCAGCTGTTACCTGTCAGTTGCAGGTGATGAGGAAATAAGGCAACTCTTTCC
>NW_010267535.1:6255-7505 GCF_000690775.1 Eurypyga helias
GGTTGCAGACTTGAGCTAGATGTTACCCAGTCTGTTGTGAAACAGGTGGAGGGGTCAGGCTTAGTGAGTCCCCTGCTATTCCTGGAGTCACTGATAAAGTGCTTTTCTGGAAGTGCTGAGGCAGTTGAGGTGATGAAGGGAAAACAGCAGCCCTTGCTCTATCCAAAAGCACAAATGATAAATGCCACTGTAGAGAATGTGTGAGATTTTTCTATTTATATTTGAGGCAAAGGTGACAGATGTCATAGGGACAATGGCAGAGTGCCCAAAAATCAGTGGGTTCCCTTGAATGCTTTAGTGACTGTAGATCAAAAGTCTTTGTGATAGAGGACTTACCGAAAAGTCATCTTAAGTGTGACTTGGACATGGGTTAAATTTCTATGTCTTGCTTGTATAGGAAGACCTAAATCCATTTTTTTATTTATTAAGGCTTAAGTACGCCTGTGTAACTAATGGTACCGTCTGCATTGGACAAAACCTTACATTAACAGTCTTTTTAATTTGTTTATGGGGTTTGGGGTGTCGTTTTGGGGCTGGTTTGTTTGTTTGTTCAGGTGGTTGGTTGGTTTTGGTTTGTTGGTTTGTTTTTCCCAAAACACCTGATTGTCTCAGTGTAGAGTTCAGAAATGCCATATATTGTGTTTAACTGTATAATTGACAGAGATGGTGAGATGTACTTGCGAGTTCTTTGGATTCCTGCTTATGTCTTCCTGTAAACAGAAGCATTTAAATTGAATTATTTATGTTTATTTTGAATAAATACCCCTGTCAGTGGCAACGATCTCCCTCCTGAGAGCAAATCTCAAGTTCGGACAAGAACTCTGGCAAATCTGTCAGCCATTGTAGGTTCCTGTAACAGTGTCACATAAGAGAATGAGGAGAGGTTTGGTGGCGGTTTGTGCCCGAGTGAAAGGACACCTGCAGATGGCCTGAAAACGTCTGTGGTTTAGATGCTTGTCTCCTTACACTTTATCTTAATTCCATCTATAACTTTGCTTAAAGGATTGCCTGCAACCATGCATACTTTACAACAAGCAGGCCAATTGCGTGAACGTGTACTTTGGTGGGTTTTTCTAAAAGCTATTAACATAAAGATTGGTGACCTAGCTGAGTTAGGTGACATTTTTCATGCCTTTTAAGAAAGAAGAGTGAAAATTCAGAATTATTTTTTAAAAAATATGATCCAAGAGGATTAGCAAACCTTACTGGGTGGAGTTTCCACTGTTTTTCACTCCTTACTCTCCGAAGAG
>NW_010267535.1:7534-47494 GCF_000690775.1 Eurypyga helias
CTAGCGTATTCATTCCTCGTTAGTTTGTACAGGGCAATGGAGGAAAGAGGCCACCTGTCTTATGTGAAGCCACGTGTGCTCGGAAGTGCATCTGTGGGCATGCTGGCTCTGCGGATCCAGGCTGAACACACCACTCCCTCCTTCAGAGCTTTTCGGCTCCGTGAAACGTGTCTGATTCTGTGGTGTTTCGGTGCCGCGTTGCTGACGGAAGTGCGTGCGGGTTCGCGTCGGGACGTGCTGCCAAGCTGGGGAACTGGAGGAGCACGGGGGATTGAGGTTGCAGTGTACTAACGCATGCGTGGAAAACAGGTTTGAACTTTTCCTGCTCCTGTTAGGACACTACAGGATCCTGTGCAGCAGAGCAATGTGCAAGGTTTATATTCGTTTTCATCCCAATTCTACTCTCCTAAAGGAAATACCAGTATTATGCGAGTTCTGTTTTCTCTTTTTTTTTTCTCAACTGGCTGCATTTGTTGGGGCAATGTGAGTGAGAATAATGAAGTTTAAAGCTCCTTTTAGTCTTGATTTAGGTTGCCCAGAGAAGCTGTGGATGCCCCATCCCTGGAAGTGTTCAAGGCCAGGCTGGATGAGGCTTTGAGCAACCTGGTCTAGTGGAAGGTGTCCCTGCCCATGGCAGGGGGGTTGGAACTGGATGATCTTTAAGGTCCCTTCCAACCCAAACCATTATATGAGTCCATGATTCTATGACTTAGCAGAGTGACTTTTGAAGCTCTTGGTACTCTAAATTATATCTCCTTGTTCCCTACATGTGGGGCGTTAATTTGTTGGTGTATGAATGTTTTCAGCTTTGACTCAGTTCATGAGTACAAGACATTGGAAGACTAAAAAAATCCAACACACATCCAGAACTGTGTGGGTGAAATTGCAGCAGGAAGCTGGCAAATTAGCTGGGTTATCTTGAAACTTTTATCGTTCCTCTTGTTAATAGAATGCAAGTGATTCTCCAGTGCTAGTAGGACTGATGGAACACTCTCCCTCTCTTAATGGAAAGAGTAATGTTTCACAAAAGAACTTCAGCTTAACTGCTTGAAAAAACCCTAAAATTTTAAATAGATGTGAATGTGTCTGTCGATTAGAGTTTTCTTTGGCTTTATTTGTGAAAACCAATGCGTGAAGACAGCTCCCAGATAACTTGTGGTGACTTATTTCCTACTTTAAATAAAATCACCTAAGTACTAATGAGAGTTCCTGCACTTGTTCTTTGCCATTTCTGGATCAGGTAAACTTTGCAGCATTTTCTTGGGAAGCAGAAGGGAGTAGATGTTTTCTTAAGAAGGGTGAGAAAACTGTCTACGTTCAGCACAGGGATGAGGAATAGCGAACTGTGAGTGACATTTCTTTCCAGTAAAGAAGCACTTAAAAGATACTTTTTCCGTAATAAAAACGTAGCTTGAAATTGAAAAACATCTGGGTTTGTTTGTTATGCTGCTCTTCCATTGGGCCTGAGACCTTGAATAACTGAGTAACTTTGAATTTTTGTCTCTGTTTCACACAGGCAATCTCAGCTGCACTGCAAAGTGAAAACCAGGCTTGAGAGTGGGCTAGAGCATCACAGCCTCCAGGGCTTCTTTATTTGCTCTCTCTCCCTCTCCTGCTGGCTGTGAAAAATGCCTGTTATTTGGTTACCACGCATCTGTACCGTGCTGAGGAGAGGTAGGATCAGGGTATGTGATGAACTGACGCCACATGTCAGCTCTCCAAAAAAGAAAGCAGGTAGGTAATTTGTCTTTCAGCTTAGTCAAATGTTAGGAAGAGGTACATGGCATTGCTCTAACCCAGCAGCAACAGTGGTCAGTGGAAGAGCAGTATCCATCCAGGTTTCCAAGGCACCTGTGGCATTTGCCTTTGGAGGCTCGGTTTACTAAAGATATCAGCTGAACATGGCATGTGCACATGTACCTTTTATAAAACCAAGCGTTATTTCTCCCCACTCATTTTTGTCTGGTTTTCCTTCAGATTTGGTTTTGAAGTCTTGCATTCTACGGGGACAAAAATTGCAGTTCTTGTTTACCCAGAGCACTTTCTCCTTCCCTTCAGTCCTCAACTACAAGTCCAAATGCACTGTTCTGGTCACCCCAGCTTGGTTGAAAGTCAAAACTAGGCTTGAAAACTAAACACTCTTGTGATTTCCGACTGATTTCAGACTCCGGGGCTGGTTCCATTCTCCTCTAGGCTGAAGATTTTTATACCTCCAGCACTTGCTGTGCTAACTGAAAAGTTCTGTCACTCGTTGCGTTTTCCCTGACAGACGTGGCGACGTTCAGCTTCAAGCCGTAGAGTTCCAGCAGGAGTTGATTGACAGCAGTTGTACAGGTGGGTTGTGCAGAACAGATAGTCAGAATAGACTCTTTTTAAGTTAAAGTTCAAGAAAACTGGGCAGTTCAGCCTGGCAGCTCCGCACCCACAGCTCCTCCCAAGCCTCGTTCTGGGGCCAGCGGTCTGCTGGCTTGCTGGGGGACACACTCACTGGTTACAAGCTACCTCCACGGCATACTGACAAACACAGCTAGCAACCCAGAGTTACCAAAATCATTATTTCATAGTTCACTATAAGTGTATCCTCTTTATATCAGCCCAATCCAGTCAATGAATCATGTTTGGGTGCTGTGTCTTTCCTGAACGACCTTCATGTTTTACAGGAGATACGTTGGTCGCGGTGTACACTATGCTTATGGTAGTGTGCTGAAAGCAAATTTAATAACCCAGCCTGCTAGGTGTCTTACAAACCGTAAGGAGAACTTTATACAAGTTATATACAAAGAAAAAGAAGAGAAAATATCACTCCCAACTATTGGTCTGTGTTATAAATTATAAGATTTCCAATATTTATATATTCTCAAGTAACTGTACAGGTTGTCTACAAACTGTCAGAATAATACAGATATATGTACAAGTATATGCAAATAGGGTTGACATTACCTGCCGCTTGGACTGTGTGGGTAGGCTGTCAGCAAGGTGGGAAATAAGAAAATCTGTGTGATTTTTACCTCCATGTATGTACATAAACATTTCTGTATATACAAAGACATATGAAGACTATCAAGCCCATTCCGTAACCATGTGTAGTAAATCCTTAAGGTATATGAAAGTGTCCTTCCATCTTCATGCTCATCACTGCGTCTGCATTCATCTTCTGTAAGTGACGTTGTGTTACTGGAGGATATTGTATTTAGGAAATTAGATCTAAAATTTTGTTTCTGTTGGAATCTGTAGGAAATAAAAGGAAATAAATGTCACCCTCGGTAAGGAACAGCCAGGGCAGGTGCCTTCTGGTGAGTGATATGTAAGAATTTGCTGCTCTAAGGTGTTTTTGTGGGAAGACTGTGGTCCAACATTCTTTCCATGCTGCGTGTGGGACACGCTACCAGTGAGCTCCTCGTAGGGAACCGTGGTGGACAGGTGAGGAGACCAGGTGAGAGCCTGGCGAGGTGACCTTCATCCACCTGCCCTCTGCAGGCTCTCAGTGCCCCAGGCCAGGCTTGTGAGCAGAGCCCCATGCCTCTTGCTCCTGTAAGGCTTTGCCTGAAGTCAGATCCCATTAATAAGCTGTCTGGATCCTTTCTGCCCTGGGCTGACACAAGAGCTCAGGGATGAAGATGCTTTTTGTTATCTGATCTAGCAGTTCCTGTGAGAGGCTTTTGGGGCTGCGTTTCCTACGGTTGGAGTGCCGCTACCGGGGACAGGAGCCTTACTGTGCACTCCCGGCTGCGCAATCCGTTGCTGGGAATGATGATATAGTCGTTGCTGCTACTCTTCTCCTGCAATGAGCACAAAAAGTTTTGGGTTAGGAAATGGATTGCTGCTTTTTTCCTTCTTTTTTTTTTTTTCCCTTTTTCCCATTGAATAAGGTCTTGCTTTTGAATCTCTGAAACATGCTTGGGAATTTGATCTGGAAGGAAGGAAGCTCTCATCTGTCATCCCTTTATGCCCTCTGCCAGGTCTCCAGGTCAATGCAGACGAGCTGGGCCAGTTCAGCTAGGTGGGGTTAGATGCTTTCCAGGCAACTATTGTTCTGGGTTTGGTACTTTTAAACAGATTTAACATACGCAGGATCCTTTCTTGCTCTTGACTTAAGAACACTCCCAGGTAGGCCAACACCACATTTGCCTGTACGAATTTGTCTGCACCCCTTCAGCCCACCTTTGGAAGGTAGGCAGGCCTGGGAATCATAGGCAAGCAGCATCAGCTCTGCCTTGCAAGAGCCACTGCAGCATATGCAGCAATCCCCTGCCAGCTGGGCGATGACAGACTGCTGGTGGATGGGCAGTACTTGGAGGAGCCGTGATTTCGCTCCCTACCACACTCTTCCCAAGGAGGTGACTTCAAGTGAAGTCCACGGCCAGGACAGTCTCCAGTGGGAATTATTCACTCTTTTCACTAGTGGTTTGCCAGGCATCTGGACCAGGGACCACTCTTACTCTCCAAATTTATTGGAGACCAGCTGAGTTTTAATCATTAATGTTTTAAATACAGAGACGGCGTAGGGCACGTGGCTAGCTAGCCAGGGCACTGCTGGGTGCCTGTGAGTAACGTAAAGGCACCAAAGCAGCAAAAGATGAAAACTGTAGTGTTACCTCAGTGAGCTTTAATTTGGGAGAGCTGGCCACGTCCTTCTTCATCAGCGTGTGTAAAACGGCATCATGAATGGTGAGGAAAAACATGGATGGCTTAATCTCCTCATCAAAAAATGCACATCTCTCCAGTTTGTCCAGGAAGCCCTCTGTAGGGGAACCAAATCAAAGCACAGTGACCTATGGGCCTTGAAAACGAAGAGAGCATATCCTGAGCCTGTCCACAGAGCGAGCACAGGAATCTCTGATATGCTGCACTGTTTTAATCATTAGAGCAGATGAGTTCCTCTTCATTGCGGAGAGGGCGGGTTGTAAATGCCCATTGGTACTGCCCTGCTCCACGGCAAGCCGGGGGAGCTTGAGGCCTGTTTCTCAGTTCATGTCTAAGCCAGGCTGCCTGACGGCAGGTCTGGCAGCCCAGAGCTGGACGGCACGGCAGTGACCGTCGGTAAAACAAGCCATCATGCATGGTCCCAGCCTGGTGGGGACAGCATGGGGGGATGACAGATGACACCTCTGCCTAGCTGGATTTGTTCACTGTCCAAGACTGGAAGGTAAAACTGGGGTGAGCCTCCCCAGCCGTGCTCAGTGGTGGAGGCATCCGTGGTGATGCTGATGGAAAGGCCAGTACTCACCGTGTGCCCCTGCAATGTAAATGTCGACGTTGATCCGGACAAACTCTTTCAAAGTCTGTTAAACCGGAAAGAGGCACCATTTAGATACTCCTGGTTTTGCTGATAACAGCCATTATGGTGATTAGCTACAGCAAACATACAAACCACTCTAAGATATTTAAGATCTGTGATGGTAGGCAGCTCTGAACTCAGACTGCTGCACCTAGAGACAGTCTCTTCACATGGCTGCAGACAGGGATGGCTGATCCTTTTGAAACCGGGCAGTATGAAATACATTTAGCCCACAGTAAAAAATACGTTCTTTCATAAATTGTATGATTTTATTGTACCTACTTGTCACATGATGAAACTAGGACTCCAATTATAAGTGGGACTTTGAGCAGAAGTACAGCTCCCACTGACACGGCAGGGGTTTAGTTCCTATCAAAATAGGTTTACACACCCTGTGTGACTCTAGATAGTTAACTGTAGCTGTTGCTGTTTGAAAATGTTCCTACTACTTTGTTCAAGGTCATCCTGGGAAGCGAGAACAGGAGCAGAAATGAAATTCCAATGCTCCAACTCCCAGCCCGGTGTTTAAAGCTATATTTCATATGTACATTTCTGTAAAGCTTCCCAAAATTTTACCAGGTGAAGAAAGGATGCCACAGCCAACACTCTAATTCCAAGAAAATTTAGGTTGATCAGTTAATCGATTTCCTAAACATTCTGTATGGAAAATATACATTAAAATTTGCGTAAATATAAAGGTTGCCACTGACATTCCAGTTCCTGTCGGAATGCCTTTAAGAAGCAGGCTAGAAACACAGAACAGAATGGTTTGGGTTGGAAGGGACCTTAAAGATCATCTAGTTTCAACCCCCCTGCCCTCCTCTGGTCTCCCTCCAACAGTCTGTGTTTGTTATGTTCAGGACCACAGAGCTGAACACAGAACTCCAGGTGGGGTCTCACCAGAGTGGAGTAAAGGGGGAGAATCAAAACCAAAAAGCCCCTCGACCTGCTGGGCATACTTCTTTTGATGCAGCCCAGGATACGGTTGGCTTTCTGGGCTGCCAGCGCACACTGCTGGCTCATGTCCAATTTTTCATCCACCAGTCCTTCTCTGCAGGACTGCTCTCAATCCCTTCATCCCCCAGCCTGTACTGATACTGGACGCTGCCCTGACCCATGTGCAGAACCTTGCACTTGGCCTTGTTGAACTTCATGAGGTTCACACTGACCCACTCCCCAGGTCTGTCAAGGTCCCTCTGGATGACATCCCTTCCCTCAAGCATATCCCTCAAGGGTAACCACATTCATACATTTTTCTTTCACATGATCACTGTTTGTCCTGTGAATTACAATTACCTTTTGGAGGACTCTCATGGCAGAAAAATCAAGGAAGGACACTGATGAGAAATCCAGAATGATGCTGTGGATGTTGACCCGGGGAACAGTGATGCTGGGGGGGAGGTCAGCATCCCAGTTGATTTGAATAGGCAAGTCTGTCATGTTGGTGGGCTGGTCCAGCTCTTCTATCCTGTTGTTGTCTAATTCTTCGTCTGACTCATGTGTATGGTTAGCCATGCAAATCAGGCCTTTCTGTGTTGACAGAGGAAAGTGTCGTAATTAATACTCCTTCTTAAGACTCAGCCAGGGTAGTAGTGCGTCTTACACAAGAGCAAGAGCGGTGGCAATGCGAAGCTGATGTACCCGTGAGATGGAGCAGGATCCCCTGCACTTTACACTAGAAAATGTTCTGCCTCTCCTGGTCTAGATGAATTTGGAAATGTTGGTTTTCCTCTCATCAGTGATTTAGTCATTGTCATAATCAGTTAACAATGGCTTTTTATTGTTTCCTGAAGTCGATGGTCAGATATGTTTTGCTTCAGTAATTTTGGAACAAGGTGATAAAAAGCAGGCAGGATTTGGGCTGCGAGAAAACCAGCTTCATCCTGCCATTAATGCAGCGTGAACATCACCTCTGCGGGATGTGATCCTGCCATCTGATGCCAAAGCTCCAGTGGACACATACCGCCTCTGCCCATGGTGAGGCCATAGGTCCCTAACTGTGAGAACCATTTAAAATCTTTGGTTTGAAATGTGTTTATGCCATGAAGTGGCAACTTAGGGAATAGCACGTGTGATGAGGACAGGAGCCTGCGAGGCACTTCTCTGCCATGTCAGCCAGGGACCTGGTTGCTGAACCCCTCGCGGGCAGAGTTGCCTTACGTACGGGTGTCACTTGCAACTCTCCTTTCTTCAGCATCTTTCTGATCTTCCTCAGAGCTTTATTGCGTTTCCTCAGGACTCTCAGTGGGTTGAAGCCGACCTGCAGAAAGAGCACTTTGAATAATTAAAAGCAAAAAACCCAGTGACACCAGCGGAAGGACAGGACATCTCGTGGCTTTTCTTTACAGAAAAGACCATTGTTTGGACTTGATGTTGCCTACCACTTTTCATCAGTTCAAACAAGGGCCCTTTTCTTTGGTTGGAAAGATGTCCACAGGTATGAGTGCAGACCAGGCAGGCCCATCTGTGCTAGCTTTAGGACACCAGCATGGCAGCATTATGGCAGGGACAATGCTGTAGCACAGGCCCGTAGTCCCAGCAGGCTGGTGCAGAGCTGGCTAGCCCAGAGCTTGTCCTACTCATCTTCATGATGAGACAGCCAACCAGGCGAGCAAGATTAGAGGGCTCGCAGGTTGTAATAGCCAGGACCTTTCTGGGCCAGTGAGGACTCAGGGGTCTGGCTCTCTGTGCTGCTTACAGAAGGACTGGATGCCTTCACCTGATTTGTCATGGAAGACAATAAGATCTCTTTGATAGTGTGATTTTGTTTGGCCTCTGGCTGTTGAGGCTAAGTTCTTTTGGGCAAGATGAGTAAACTAGCATTGCTTGGATGTAAGTAATATAAATGCTAATAAAGTAAAATGATATCCCTTTATATTCTCAAGGTCTGGACTACTTTCCTCTAAAGGACTTAAAATATGTATATACATTGTTGTAGTATAAGTTCCGTGTGAGTCAGGATCTTCTCTTTCTCAGAGATGAGTATGTAACATGTGGCAATACCATAGTGGCAACAGTAGTTGAATAATTAAAAATTCATCTTTGAACTGTGGACTGGCTGCATCTGTAGTAATTATTGGGAAATTTTATTCACCTTAATGTGTCATGCAATTCATATTTTCAGAATGACAGCCCCAGACACTTACAGCAGTGATGAGTTTCTCTCTGAAGAATTCAATATTAGCAAAGAAGATAGGTGATGAGCACCTGAAAATCTTCACTCCCTCTGGCTCATAGATCTGTACAATGAAGGAAGAGTGTCAGTAACGGCGTCTGCTATCGGAACAGAAATGAAGCAGATAAAAGAAATGTGACATTTCTTACATCAGTGTAATCCTTCCTGTTCCTGTAGATGTTACTTCTCCCAACATTAGCCAAAACGGTGCAGCTTGGACTGTGAACAAACAAACACACCATTATTTGTACCCAATACTGAAACCTGGCAGAAGGGAAGGATCAGAGAAAGCAACCTCAGCTCCAGTTCTTCAGACTGAAGCGGGACCCACACCCAAGGGTTTACACCTGTAAATGACTTTTCTGCACATGATTGCTGGACAGACTGAGGCACGGGGCTGTTGGCCTTCTCTGTACAAGGGAAATTAATTTATAACAGGAGGCCCTGAGGTGTCTTTTCATTGTGTCCAACAAGTACTCACATCTGGGAGCGGATCACCACAGTCAGCAGCTGGAACGCCACGGCGGTTGCTAGCCCAATATCCAGGCCAAGAAAAACGGCAGCTAAGAAAGTCACCACCCATATAACCTGTAACGAGAAGGTGGATGGCAGCAGTTATGAGCGTGTCAAGGACCTGGGTCATGAGCCCAAGGTGAGAGCAGCAATGTCTGGACTGTTTTTCAGATCTGGTCCAGGCTGTCCACCCACCTTTGGTGAGGGATTTCATGTTTCCTAGGTTGGGGTTTTTTTCTTGTAAAATAGAGGCAGACTCATCAGGGAGTGTTTCTAGGGATGACAATTTCTATACAATAAAGGCTTAGAATAATAGAAGTGTGAATCTTCCATAGGTGGTTCACTAAATGCTCAATCAAAATCCAGCAGAAAGGCAAGGTTACAAGTAAATCGGGACACTGGCAAAGCTGAGAGTTGTAAATGTGCTTTGGATATCAAAAAAAGGCAAGTGCAGGTGCTGTGGATGTACTTGACTGATATGCACAAATGACTAGATAATACTACGTATTTTTAACCACAGATCTCAAAGCATTTTCATGTCATAAATAACTGTTTGGTAGCTGGGGAAGCTGAGGCCTGGAACTATTTCAGAATACAAGGAATTGGCAGGTGAGGAAGCCAAGAGACTAAATTTTCTGAGTGTCCCCACAGGATAAGCAGTCCTGCTTTCCAGCCACGAGCTTTGCCATTTGGATTAATCTCTTCAAGTGATGGTCTTCACTTGTTTTCTGCTGTCCAACCTCCACCTAATGTGCTGTGTGCATGTGAGAAAGTGTCCCTGAACATGTAGCCAATGCACTCGGTATTTAAACATTTTCTGTACCTGCCTTCTATATTTGACTTTATATATATTTTACTCTATTTTATAGATTTTGATGAAAGGGATGAAAATGAAGTTAGGAGAGTGAATCAATTCAAAATAGGTGGGATAAAATGGAAAACATGAGCAAGGGGTATAAAAGTTGAAAAGGCATGCCACTATTCTACTTTCCATTGAGTGAAGTAAGGCAGAGATAAAAATTAAGATAACCAGTAAGTAAATTTGCGTAATTGGTGATTTTCCCAGGGTACTTCATTCCTGAATGCTTGTGGGACTCAACTTACACAGTCATACTTGTCCTTTCTCCACAGGATGCCTACTTCCTTGAACTGCATGAGCATTCCTTTCAAGTTGCCGAGAGCCAAAGATGCAAGGACTGACTGTTAAAAAGACCAAAATACATGTTGGATTTTCAAGCAAGCAAAGCAAATGTTGAACAATAAGACTTAGAAGACCATACAAATCGGGCCAAAGTGCAGCTGAAAGGCCAGGCGGCTCCTCGTGTTATGTCACTGCTGCGAGTCAGGATGCCCTGTCCATCGCACTGGGACTTCCCTAGCCATGGTGTAGAGCAGGTGTCTGACTTCAGACTGCAAATCCCACTTATCTGCGGCACCGAAAATCTGGTGCTGTGACATCTGGTGTTTGGGTGCTCGCGTAACCTTTGAGGGACCGGATGTAGCGGTCCTCTCTGTCATGGTCTGGGAAGAAGAACCAAGCTTTGCAAAACCCTGTTTGGCTCCCACTGAAGCCTTTGAACACTCGCAGTGACTCTGGGAGAAGCCCTGCCTTTGGCAAGCAGGAGGAGGTGCTAGGTGAAACCAGTGAATACCTTCTGTAATGGCTCCAGGAGAAACCCAATGGCCAAGATCACAATCAAGACGATGACAGCTGAGATTATACCAGCAATCTGCGTGAGAGAACAATTCCACCATGAATAAGTGCCCAAAGGCATTATGGTCATCCAGGAAAAGAGAGCTTTCTTGCATTAAATGCCATCACGATCTGTGGTCTTCTATACCTGTGTTTTGCCTCCCGTGCTCTCCTGCACGCCTGATCTCGACAAAGCGGTGCTGGAGGCAAATCCTTTGAATGATCCACCAACTATATTACCCAGGCCAAAAGCAATTAGTTCCTGAAATAAAACCAAAATAGATTGTTCTTAAAAGCCAGTTCATGACAGTTATTCACAAGGCAAAGCATTCCTAAAATTACTTATTTCCCATTGAAAAATGTGTTGTATTGAGTTCTGTGTTGCCTACCTGGTTGCCATCTACTGGGTAGTCATGCTTGACGGAATACACTTTAGCCACAGAGAAGGCTACTGCAAAGCCAACAATTGCGATGGAAATGCTGTCGCCGATACACTTTTGGAGGACACCTACATCAGGTGCAACAGGTGCTTGAAAGCTGAAAGACAGAAAATTCTACTTGTTACAGATCTGTCTAAGGAATCAAGTTGTCAAACAAGTGAGCGAGGCACTGTCCAGCTCATTACTGATCATTTGGAGAGATGTGACACAGAATTGAGATCTGAATCCTGTAAAACTTTGGGGAATCCTTGTTCAGAACAGGGATTCCGTTTATCCGCGCTCGGCGCAGTTTGTGTCTCAGCAGGTTTTCATTTCCTTGGCCAGCCACACACGGATGGGGACAGTGCTGGGGACGTTGCACATGCAATTTGCACATGGAAAGTTTTCACTTGATTGCGACCAAAAATATAAAAATCCCTGTGTGATTCACTGGAGCACTTTAGGCAGGTAAACAGACACTAAGTCAGGCAATATTGACTGGTCTCTCACGCTGTCTGCTAGATGCTTTATGTTTCTGCTCCTTTGATCAGGGGCTCTGGCAGATCCTAAGGAGAATTCCTCTCTGCGCTTTTTTCCTCCACGCTCCCTAGTGACCTGAGTTCTGAAAAACAGAGACTCTTGAGGAGAAATAGCTGTTGCTCTTCAAACTTCATCCACTAACACCCCCAGGGCTACAAGAGGCAATCAAGAGTGCCTCAGTGAGTAAACAGCTGCAGTCTGCTGTCCTAGTAAACGTCTTCCTCCCTCTTTCTAACCTAATGTGTGCCTATTAATTCTTTATGCCACAGGTCTGGCATAGCTGGATGTAGTCCATATGTAGATATATACTCTAAACGTGGATATATGCTCTCTGTATAGATATAGAGGAGCGGATGTTGAGGCTTCTGGAGGATAATGGTGTCTGGGGAGATGGTGGTGACTGGTCGCAGGGGACCAGGCAGGAGAACTGTGCGGTGTCCCTGCAGCTTCCCAGGACTGCTCGTGGTTGCTGAACCCATGCGTGTACTTTGAGGGAAATGGAGGGGTTCAAACATCAACCTCTTGCTCAAGAGCGGTCTTAGGAAATGAAGCGCGCAATTGTTTCATGTCGCACTGTGTACTTTGTCGTGTAAAAAAGACGTGCCCTAGCGAGTAACCTCTACCTGTGAAAGTATGTCCTCATAGGGTTGAGGACGAAATGTTTGTTTGTCTACCAAAAGAAGATGAAGCAGTTTATTTTAATCAAAAAGCAGAGCTGAACTGATTTAACACTGACAAACTGGGGAGAACATTTGGCTCTACTGGTAAATTTTAAGCAAATCGCTTACCCTTCCTCTAGTTTTCCAACCACAGCCACGTTGAATTTTTCTTCAAAGTTAACAAAATGGGAAATCAGTGCTGCCAAGACTGTCTGAAAGATAATAAACCCACCGCTATTAGGCACAAGCAAGCAAGAAGCAATGATTAAACCCAGTTTCTTTCCCTCTCCCACAGTCTCATCACATAGCGGCAGAATTATGCTCTGAGTCTGCGCATGCCTTTGCTGTTCAGATGTCATTCCTAAACCACCTCCCAGGTATGTATTTACATTCATGAATCCCATGGAGAATATATCAGAGTATCTCATTAACACCGGAGAACATCCCACCCAATAAACCAGGTGTTTTCTAACAAGTTGCTGCAATAACTTGGGGGTAAATGAGCACCACCTTCATCTATAGCAACATCCACCAGGTCTCTGGGAGCTGGTTGCTTGTGTGAGGCTTCCCCCACCCCACTAAGGCCTGGGGAGCAAAACCCTCTGCTGCCAGTAGAAAAACTTGTTTTGTGCTCAGCCTTGGGTGTCCAAGGCTTCAGCGGCTGTTTGCAGTGGTGCAGAGAGGGCCCAGCCATGGGATGGCAGCCAGCTGGTGTCAGAGGGAGGCAGCTGATTTCATCCAAGGGAAAAAAATATAAGTTTTACAACATTTTGCCCACTGCAGGTGTCTTCAGTCAAGAACAGCTAAGTAGAGTTAAAATACCTTGCGATAGGTCATGAACACTGTCAATTTTTCCTTACAGGTAAAATGACAACCCATCATTTAATACAGAACAGGAGAAGAAACAGTTAAAAGGCTGCTTCCCATGTCACTAGAGTGATGGAGCAATTGCACAATCAAAGAGAAGTGGCCGTTACCACAAGGAGTTCGATCGGGATGGGAGTTGGTAACTTTGCTTTGTATCGATCGTTCATTTCTTTCACCACGAACACGATAAGCAAGACAACAAGGGATGTGACAAGGTCAGCGATGTTTGTTTTTGTGATCTGGCTGAAAACGCTCTCCAGAGTCTGTAAAATCAGGAAGAAATGTGGGATTTTAGGAATAGTAGCGCCCTGGCACAGTACCACTGTCCTTTCCAGAAGAGCCTGTGTCTGAATTGCCCCAAGGGGTATGGTGGTTGGGATTTATTCCTGTGGCATGATGTGGATTGCAAGCCTGGATGAACGTGCACGTGCATCATCCAGACAACAAAAGCATCTATGAAAGTCCCTGTCCACTGGCTCTGGACCCTCTCCTGGCCTCCCCTTTAGGAAGAGCCAGAGCAACACGCATGTGTGTGATAGGAAACAGGAGCAATGGGAATGACTGAGCAGGTGCCTCTCTCCAGCCCTTCTTCCTGTCGTTCTCCTTCCTCTTTTTTTCATCCAACAGCCCTCACAGAGTCATAACTAAATTAAATATACATGGTATTAGTCCAGTAAAAAAGAATAATTAAATGCTTGAGGCAAAGTTGAACACTTATTTAAAATATGCCAACACACAATAGAAAATACTATCTAATTATCCCAATGGGGTGTAACTTGGTGTTTGGTGATCAATTTAAAGATTGGTCATACACTAATAACACTTCTCTTGTGTTTCCTCCTGCTGGGCTGTTTTTATGCTGAGTTCTGTTATTGCTTGTGATATATGCTCAGACACACATCACAGGTTTCAACAGCATGTCAACTGATGAACACTTAGCACTTACATAGACGATGCCAAATGGTTTGTTAAATCCAGGGACAGGTAGTTGAAGCATGAATTTCAGCTGAGATACCACAACATGGATAGCCGCAGCCGTCGTGAAACCGCTGATTAATGATTGTGATAGATAAATAACGATGAATCCAAACTGGAGAATTCCCAGAAGCAACTGAAATTCAAAATGACCATAGGTCGGTGTGATTTATTGGTGTTTTAGCAAGCTCTGCCACAAGGAGAACCATATATAATGGGAGCAAAGATTTTCACCTGATCCCAGGGATTAAGGAAAATACTGTCACCAGACTTGCAGTAAAAGTTGAGATTTAGCAACAGGGGGCATAAGACTGGTGAGAATAATTGCTAGAACAGTTAAAACCTATTATTTTTTTTATTTTATAGCTAAAATAAACCTCCTCAGTCTTGGGGTTTTCAGTACCTGTATTTTTACATGGTACCAGTGTTCCATGAAGCACAAACATTAATGTTAGGAAGGAAGGAATTGTAGGAATTCTATATTAGGAAGGAAGGATAAATTGTTTGGCTATTTTTTAAAGACAAATCCAAATGCTTTACTATTATAAGACAGAGCTTTTATTCCCCTTGCTGCGTCTGCGTCATTCCTATCACTGCCACAACTGCTTTTTTCCTACCCAGCGGACTGGTTTTTGCTGCAGGTGGGGTACACCTGTGTGGGCTGTAGGCTCAGGTTTGGGCAAACCCAGGGATTTCACAGCAAAGTGGCTGATCACTGGAGGAGGGCAAATGTCTCCTAATCAGTGAGCCAAGGTCAGTTGTGTGGGAAAGGGAGGAGAATTACTGTGGTGACTACATCAGCAGAAACAAAGGGGATGGCCAGCCCAGCATCCGTCTATTCATACACGTGCATATAGATGCGTGCAGGCACACACATATGTTTACCAACCTGAAAAACTCCAGAAAGGACGGTTACAGATGCAGCCACCATCACCCTCTGTTCATTTATTGCGGAGATATTGGCGGAAGTGCTATTTCCAGCACTGTCATCGGGGACCAACCTGACGACGGCTCCTCCCACCATCAGGCTGAGGACGGGGAAGGGACCTGAGCAGCACAAGGTGTTCGTTAGACCCCCGAGGCGGTAGCATGTACCTCTTCACCAGCGGGGAGGGTGGTCGGTGTGCCAGAACTTACCCACTGAGATGTGTCTAGATGTGCCAAAGATAAAATAGACCAGAACAGGGAAAAATGCTGCATAGAGCCCATAACCAGGGGGGACGTTCACCAGCAAAGCAAAGGCAAGACCTGCAAGGACAGAGACCCGGGAGGGCGATGAGCACGGGCAGGCTGAAGCCAGCAAGCCCTGTGCACCTGGCATAGCCTGTGGCAGAGCACACAGCTCCTGGAAGTACCTTGCAGGACAGCCACGAGCCCCGTGTTGATGCCGGCGATGATGTCGCTCAGGATCCACTCCCTGAAGCGGTATGCTGGCAGCCACGAGACGATGGGAAACAGACCCAAGGCAATTTTTTTGACCCTTTGTGGGGTGCAGCTGCAAAGACACAAGAGGACAGAGCTGTGTTGGTGAACAGCTTAGCTGAGTCGCACTCTGTCTCCGGAGGGGAAGCAGAGGGGGAAGGATTCAGGTTCAGGCTGTCAGAGGTCAAAATCTCATCCAGACACAGCCCTGATCAAACTCCTCTGCCAGCTGTGCCTCAAGGAGGATCCGGTGGCCTCCAGAGGTCCCTTTCAACTGAAATTTTAATGGAATCATAGAATGGTATAGAATGGTTTGGGTTGGAAGGGATCTTTAAAGGCCATCTAGTCCAACACCCCCTGCCACGAGCAGGGATACCTGCCACTAGGTCAGGTTGCTCAGAGCCCCATCCAACCTGACCTTAAGTGTTTCCAGGGATGGGGCATCTACCACCTCCTGGGCAACCTGTTCCAGTGGTTCACCATCCTCATCAGATAAAATGTCTTCCATATATCTAGGCTAAATCTACCCTCTTTTAGTTTAAAACCATTGCCCCTTGTCCTGTCACTCCAGACCTTGCTAGAAAGTCTGTGCCTATCTTTCTTCTAAGCCCCTTTAAGTACTGAAAGGCTGCAATAAGGTCCTCCCAGAGTCTGTGCTGCCAAATGCCCAGGAAAAAAGAAGCTGCCTGGGATAAAGGCTTTTAAGGGTCATAGTAGCTATAATTCTTTAGAAAAATCTGACACTGCGTTTGGTTAATGAGTTTTCATTTGCTTTGTTGGAATCTGAGAAGGAAGTGGTCAGGATGGGGTTCATGCTCTTCTCAGAGAGCAGCAGTTTGGGCTGTTCCTTAGATCTGTATTTTAAAAAAAAATTAAAAATCTCCTTACCGAAAATATAGTTTCAGGTGATCCCAAAAGGTTTTATGGTATCTGTGCAATTTCTCATGCTCTTCATTGAACAAATTCTCCGAGTACACAGGTCTGGCTACAACATAGTGGTTGCCCACAGGTTCAACCATGTCTCCTGAAGTGTCAGGCGAGGATGGCGACTCGTGTGTGCTTCTCTCCGGCCTTAGTCACTTAAAAACCTGAAATGAAGAAGAGGGTTAGCTCTTTATGTACTGTGGGGCAGGTAGCTGTGGCATAGATGAGTGAACTCCAAACTGAGCGTTACCACCTCTGAAGATCAAAAGAGAGATGGTTGAGGTGATCTCCTGCCCCCCTCCTCCTCCCACTGCAGGGCAGCCTTTTGCTGGAGCATGAAGTATTTCTTTCTGAAGATGCAGCCAAAAAGTGGACAAGATGGATATTGAGTTAATTTATCTCCCGAGTCAGCCATCTACAACCAAATGCTGCCTCCCACAAGGGAGACTAATTCCTTAAAGAATGAACAAGCGGATCCCAAGCGGTTTCTCTTTGTGGCACCGCCAGGAGGGCTGGGAGCTGGAACCCACGGACACGTCGAGGGAAAGGCAGAGCCAAGGCAGGGCTCAGCCGTCCTCCCTTGGGCTCAGAGACAGGCCTGAACTTTTTGGCTCGGGTCTGTGTGACGAGGTGGTTAGACTCAGTAGCAAAAACACAGAGCGTTGCTGCTTGTTCAATTATTTGCAAGGTTTATTTCCACAGGTTGTCCAAGTTGCTTCTCCTCAGTTTCATGCTCGCAAGCAATTGTTGCAATGTCTGATCTAAATACTGTTTTCTGCCATGTTCCAACCAACATTCACATGCTTGTGCTGAATAGAAACTGTCCTCAGTCACTCCAGAAATGACCCCTGAAGCCTGCATTACACATGAGAAGATTCAAGATTCGTTTCAGTTGATAACACTGAGTATTTTGCAGCAATTAATTGATGCTGTCACTGTGCTGCCCACTATGCTGTTACACTTCTCTCAATGCCTCAGTCTTCCTACATTAAACTCACCTAAATAAACATCCTGTCTAAAAACATTTCTCTGCTGTAGCTATCATTAAGTATTTAATACAGTACTAGTCGTAGACAAGAGCTGTGCAACTTGTTCTTGACAGTCACAGTTGGACTAGATCATCATTGTAGGACCCTTCAAACTAAATTATTTCTATTCTATTCTATTCTATTCTATTCTAGGCAGAGATATACTGTGGGATGCAAAAAGTCATTTTTGACATGGATAATATAGTGTTTCTCTTTGTTTTCTCTCCCATAGTGATTTCAAACACTCCTTAGTGCCCTGGTGCTTGCTGGTGGTCTCATGAAAGATGCCCAACACTAGTTCCTCTCCCAGGTCTATTGCCTGACTTGAGCTGAAATAGCCCATGTGCTTTTCTAATTCAGACTTGTGTGTACTCAATATTTGCAGGTACAACAGGACGGATTTACAAGTGGCACAAAGCAGTTTGCATAGTTATGGGCAGTTGAAAAGCTTTTTATCTATGATAATTTTGGCATTAAAATGTGAATCCCAGCCTGAAACTTTGCTATGGCTGAGGGTCCATTACTGACCTGTTTCAAGTGATTTAATTTTAGTTTCCTCTTAGTACATTCTGGGGAAATTCATGAATGTGTGGAAGTCCAAACAATGTCAGATGAACCTCTTAGATATGCTGGTCTTGTTGATACACTATTTTTGCACAAAGGATTTGCTATATTGGCAATGGGTTAAACATTTTTACTATCTGTTTCTACATAAAAATAATTAGATCTGTAATGTTTTCCATAAGCTGGTGGGTAATTATTCTAACAGGCTAATACTCAAAATGGAAGCTCATTGAAGACCATGATCCAAAGTCAGTTAAAATCATTCCCCAATCCTGTGATTGTACACTGCTCTCCCTCCCTCTGTTGTGTTCAGAGCTTCAAACCTGAGGCTGATGAAATTTCAGTGAAAAAATTTGTTTAGTTATTTCTCTAATAAATCTCAGTGCACTTAGATTTGCAAGATGAAGTTTTATCTATCAGAGATGTTAGAATTGCTCTGTTTCCTTGTCTGTGTATCACTCTTTTAAACTTAACAGTGCAGAGAGGAATAGTGCCGAAAGCCCTGTTGCACAGTTTTGCTCATTACATCGTAGGGCACAAGGTGTACTATTTGTACCCTTTGAAATGTTCGTAAGCCATAAAAATAAAACAAGTGCATGGGTTACTCTTTCATTTCAGATTTTCCCCAGTGCTGTGCCTGCTGTAGCTTGTCTGAGTAATTTGTCACCCTTGCCCTTGCCCAGCCCTTATTCTTTCCTCAGGCCAAATGTAATGCCCCAATCTCAGGGAACCTACAATATTCCTCTTTACAACTCTCTGAAACTACTTCACTTCCTTAGTACTGGTCTTGTTGAAGGTCTAAGTATTTTGTGTGTGTTTTTTCCTTGCTGATAGGAGTCCCAGTTTACCAACTCCCCTCCTGGTTTGGTTTGATGGCTTAGAGCTGCAGAAGGGGTCCTGGCGCCCCCTCCAAGAGTCTTGTCAAGCTGAACCATGTGAGCATGAGTCTACTGGAAAGGCTGTGGTGCCACGTGGCATTACTCAAGCTAAGTTTAACAAAGCCAGCCTGAGCACCTGGGGTGCGGTGTAAGTGCCTTCAACTTGTTTCCTGGCAGGTAAATGAGACCATATGGTGCGGCACCTTGCTGCAGCTACATGACCACTGCTACAGGTCACCTGCTAGCTGGGCTTTTCTCACCTGGTTCCCTCTTCCATGGCTCTGCCGGCAGCTATCAGCTACTGTGGCTTCAGTCAGAACTGCCTTCCTCTTGCTCACTCTCATTTTCTTCCCATACATAGTATGCTCTATGCATAGGGACAGTTTCTCTGGCTGCCAGCACCAATACTTAATATAGGTGTCTTAAAGAAAATGGGGATATTGTGACGAGTGCCAGCGTAGTGGAGGCCAACATTCCCCGCAAATCCCCTAAAAGAGAGGTCCATACTCCAGTAACCGATGCTGCCTTTCCAGAGTGCTCCCATCATTAAGTCCTTGGACTCCTTGTGGGACACGACCAATCAGTGCAATTCCTCTGATAACTCCTATAACGTGTCCACCCACACATGGGGATCGGGAGCACAGACCAGGCTTACACCACACAGTTATCAAGTGGTAACAACTTTCACTTGCTATTGACCAAGACTAGGTCTGAACTGAAACCCCAGAGATAAGGTTCTGGTTCAGTTTTATTCCATATAGCCTCTGATCCTGTCCTCACGGCCAGCAGTTAACAGCATTACCATCTCTCACACGTAAAAAAATCCCAACTCCACTCCTAATCCCTCACATCTGTGAACTTTTGATAATGCATATTTTGGTGTGTGTCATTTTGTTGAGGGGATACTAGCAAAAGGATACTTGTTTTCCCTTTATTAATTTATCCTAAATATTGACTAAGTACACAAAAATCTGGTAACTTTGAATAACTAAATATTAACATGCTTCATACCACTTTTCAATCTGTACACACACCCACAAACTCCACTTCTCTTCAATGTAAACATTTGAAAAATAACCCAAAAAATTCCACAAGAGAACTTTTTAAATCTTTCAAGAAATACAGCACATGACTAGAAGCATTTAATTTATAAGTATGACTTCACATATCCCATATCCAGGTTGGCAAGTGAAAATCATACCTGATGTGTCTTCCAGGAAGCTCTTCAGAAGAAACCACACCAAGATTTTATGGAGAAAGATATCCTTGAAATTTTCAGAGGCAGTGCAGGTATCTTGTGCTGTTCTTCATTTCAGAACCTCCCTAAATACTGAGAGCACTTTAATAACTAACTTCAGTTAACTTTTACAAGAAAAGGAAGATTTCACTGTGGCCTTGACCATTGAGCCTATCCTCAGGACGGATGATAAGAGTCATTTCTTAAAGTTCTCTGTGACATTGCTTAACTTTGTTTGGTGAACTGAGTCTGCAGAGGCTAATAGAGGAAAACAGAGATGAGTAAGAGGGGCTGTCTGTGGCAATCCTGCGCTGCGTGTCTGCCAGGTTTCTGTTGAGCATGGTGGGGAGTGGGGACTGGAGCTCAGCTGTGGTACCCGCTGCTTCTGAAGGAGCAGGAGCCGGTGGCCAGGGAGATGGGGCTGCTGGGCGTGCCAGCTCTGAGCAAGGTGTGCCCCTGTGAACTTTCCTCCCAAGCACCTTTCAGGGACCCTAAATTGTCTTTCCAGAAGCAATTCCTGTATGCTGAGATTACCAAAAATAGCCTCTGCAGGGATTTCCAATGGCCAGCTGTGACTCGGCAGAGCTGACGCTGCGGCATCCCCCGACAGCCGGTGAGAGGTGCCAACTGCATGTGCAGCCAAGTGTTGGGGCACGAACATGGCGTGGGTGGGTTGGGCTGCCCTGCAGGATACTGCTTCCTTCCACTGTCTATAGAGGAACTGAGGGGAATCATCCTCCCTAGGCCAAAGTGAGCCTTTGTAAACATTTCCCTGAGATACCTAAAACCACCTAAGGAGATAAATAACGTTTTGGTGCCTCAGGCTGCAGCTTCGGCGGCAGATGCCCGTTAAGGAAAACAGTAAACCCTCAGTGCTGAGGTGCTGAGGACACCATAACATCAAAGTTCTCTCATGGAAACTGTCCTTCAGACCCTTTCCTGAGGTCATGCTACGATGAACACCTAGAACTGCTTCAGCTGATGATGCCTATGGTATCAGGAAGATCGTGGTGTGGCAGGATCCTTAGGGCGCTCCTCTGGGCTGGAAGCCAGGGCTTGCCTTAGCCTTTGGGGTGTTGAAACCACAGACCCTACCCCTGAAAAAAGACTTGTCTTAATCTGGTGAAAGGGCATGGTGTGAGGGAGGTCACCCTGTGTGTCCGAAGGGACAGTCACACACATGGGTCTAGGAGAAGAGGCAGGAGGAGCCTGGTGTTCTGCTCTCAGATGGTTTGCACGAGTTTCAGTCAATGGGTAAACCAAGAAACGGGGGAGCAAGCAGGACCCCAATGCCTGTCCCTGCAAGTATGAGCCCTATTAGCCTATTCAATAGGGTTTCTCTCCTGTGCTTTAGCCCACAGCTGTGGGTTCCCTGAGAGTCTTTATGGACCTCAGGTGCCTTTGAAAGTTTCAGCTACACTTCTAACCAAGACCATAAGCTCCCCTAGTCAGTTAAAAGATCCCAAGCCACTTCCTAAACTGTCAAGACTACCTTCTCTGTGACAGCAACCCCTTGGTTTTGGTAACTGCTGTTAGGCTTAGGGGATTTGCTGCAGTTTGTAAAACTGACACAGAAGTTACCTTTACCATTAAAATAACAAACATTTAAAAAGATGTAGAACAGGTCAAACCATAAAACAAACAGTTTTTGGCTTCCCTCTTCAAAGTGCAGGCATGGTGAGGTCATAGAAGTGCTTTGAAACCACTTTGAATTGTTGAATGTATTCTTAATTCTTTGTATTCAGGATACGTCATGAGAAGCTGCAACGTAAAACAGCAGGACAGTTTTTTTAGGACTAGGTTTAAATGCAGGAGGGACTCTTTACCCTAATGATGTCAGTAGAGTCTTGTCCTTGGCTTCGTCACATCCACTGGTGCATGCTTTACTCTTGGGTTATTTCCACTAATTCACTGAAGCGATAAGGTGCTACGTGGAGTGACGAAGGGAATAAACACTTGGGCCTTTCTGTTTGCAGCAGTCATGTTAAGAACACAATTTTCTCCTGATGATGCAGAAGAGGGTTCGTGCACAAGGGTCATACAGGGGGCAGGTTGCCTCTGTCGCACACCGCAGAAGTTTGGCTGTGCAAAGGCCTGATGTCTTTACACCAGGTGCTTAAACACCAGCTAAATTCCACAACCAGCTGAGGCAAGGCAGAGCAGAAGAGGAGGAAATGAAAATTTCTCATTGCTCTGTCTCTCAGGCAGCCCCAGAAATGCAAAGAGTTCACTGCTGTAAATCCGTCACAGCCTGATCCCTTGCCAGCTCTCAAGCACACTCATCTTACTCTAGGTTTCATGGGAAAACTATCCACAGCTCTTGAAATCCGCTTGGTGAACTGAGCTCTGAAGGGCTTCACATGTGCTGCCTCCCACCCCAGCCAGGATGGGGAGGGAGGAACTAGTGGCTGGAGGGAGATAAAGCAGTAACAAATTGTCTGAGAGGCTTATGACTGCAGAGAGAAGCTATTTTCCACAGAGAAAACAGTTCTGCCCGAGATGCATTTTACTTGTCTTGTGAAGAGCTCCACGTCTTTCTTTAGTGTTAAATAAACACCGGTATCGATACGGGGAGATTAGCTGGCTGAGAATGTGGATAACAGCATCAACTGTGCCGATTTCTAGTGTTTCTCAATGTTTTCCTTCACCATGTGCTGTATAAAGCTTCTGTTCTCGTACAGCTTTCCGACCACGTCCTGGCTTCTGCTGCCCAGCTAGTCACCCTGCTGCCAGCTTCTGCCCCAAACCTTCAGGCAAAATATCTCTCACAGTACCATCTGCTGTGGTGCTTCCAGTGCAGAGCACTCCACACCCAAGTTCTTCCAACCCTTTCCAATATGACACTGCTTTGGGCAGTGGGTAAAGAAACACATTCTATTTTGTGCAGCAGTAAGTGTGGTAGTCGGTGTGGGCACGGACCGCTGGTGAGTGTCAGTTCCTCGCTCCCATTTCGGAGGAAGGACAGGATCCTCTGGAAGTTTTGAAGCTCCTACTGGGGACCTCCAAGAAAGAAAAGGAAAACTGGGTGGCCCTGTGAGGTCTTCATGGAAAGCAGAGGTGTCACTTGTACTCACAGACTCGGGACACTGACACCAGAAGGAACCATGATGCCATTTCACGTCCAGCTTCCTATACTCTCTAGTTAGTACCTTCTTTGCTTTACAGCAAGTTTCTCTTCCTGTTACCCTGAGGCACAAAGCAAATCAGCCATGCTACTGGGTCAGACTCAGTGGTGATGCATAGAATGGGAGTGAGGATGGGTAACTTAGAAGCAGGTGTCAGGCAGTCAGCATGAAGTGGGAAAGGGCAGTGAGGCTGGGCAGAAGGGAAGGTCACTTCCAGTAACAATGATGTTTCTGGATTGTACAGATTTATCAAGGCTTGTAGAAAAAGAGGGTCTGAATTTTGCTTAGTGACTCCGGGAAGAAATAACACCCTGCTAGGGTATGGCTTATTGAAGGTTATGGCTCCTTCGTATAGAACACAGAATAAGCAGGAGCACCCAGTGCTGTTATGGCAGTGTATTGTGCAGAGGAGCTGGAAATCTCCAAGGAAAGGGTTGGTGCCATATTCACATCCCTCTCATTTGTTACTCACACTTTTTTTATTACACTTACATCTTTTAATTCCCTTTTATTATGTACTTGAGTTATTGTGCCCTGAAAGGCAGCAATCTTGGGCTGGATGATGGGTGTTTATATGATGGCATTATACCATAAAGAGCCCAAAACCAAAATCCTGCATGCTGCCTTTCAGAGCAGGGATAATTTTGTCATCCTCCTCTGCTGACATTAAAAAATTGGGCTTCATTGTTCAAGACAACAGCGTCATATTTTACTCCAATATTAATGTTATTTTCTCTCTTATGAACTTTGCATGTTTTTCTTAAGGCATAAGTAGTTCCTTTGTTTTTATTTAAGGCTGTCTGGCTCTTTTGATTTCATAATACAAACTAATTTCTTAAGAGATATCTCACATTGGAGGCAACCAGCTAGATTAGACCTGTTGATTCAGCACTCACCTGTATTTTTACACTGTGGCTGAATATAGCAACACATTGTTTGAGACTTGACCAGGTTGGGAATCGCAGTGATGGGAAGATGCACAGCCACAGAGCTCTGTGAGGCAATGGATGAGTCAGGCAATCTGCAGCATCACTGTCCCTTGGTACAGATACTGCTACATGTGCACTGAGGTATGTTTAGCACAGAGAGTAACCGGTGTTCGGATGTCTGAAAATAAAGCAGGGGCATGGATAACCTTGCTTGTGCTGTGCTGGAACAGAAGGCTCGGCCTTGCCTCTCCACTCTGAGCTCCTTCCTGCTGGCTCCAAGGACAACTGCTCCAAGAGATGCCTGTGGGACATGCTCTGCGAGGGTTTTCCAGCCACGTGAGAGTGTAAAAACATGCTGTATTCCCTCAGGATAATGGAATGACGTTGCAGGGGATCCTACCCACCTCATACTTGCATACCGCAGCTATGTATATCCCTCCTCTAGGTATATCCCATCTCTATGAAGCCATGGTGCCAGCTGCGCGTGGCTTTATACCACAGCCCTTTCCTTCTGAGACTGTGCAGGTCTGTTGTGTGAATACCATGGCAACGTGGTGCCGGCCCCAGAGAAAGCTGTGGTGTCCCACTGGGTTTCCTCAGAAGTCTTTCCCTCCTGGCAAGCAGGAGCAGATGGCAGAAAGAGGAATAGTTTATTCCATTCTTGGCAGGAGCTGGTCAACTGCAGCTGGGAGCTGTTACATGTGTTGAATGGGGTCCAACACTCATGTCCAAGCACCGCTGGGTCAGAAAAGCCCCATTTTCTCACCCCTCAACACTGCTGGACCATTTGTCCATGGCACTGTTGCCAGGCCATGACTTTGGTTGGGTTTCTGTCTCCCCAGAGGTCAGTTAAGACAGTTATCCTTGAAGACCACAACAGCGGTAATCTCATTTTCTGTTACCAAGACCAAATAATTTCTGTTAAGAGCTAAGTGAAACTGTCTTGAAGTAAAACCAAAACCCAATGGCAGTTATAAATGGCCAAAATGCTGCTTGGCAGAATACGACAAGCAGCTTCTCCGAATGGGTGCCGGCACCATATTTCCCAGGCAAGCCCTGGCTGCTGTTTGCAATTTACTCTTTAAAGTCCTGCTGAGCACACTTTTAGCTGCTTATCCATTTTGAAATACCCTTTAGTATAGTGTTAAAACAACCCAAATAAATAAATACACGGCAGACGTTTCTATGGAGCTGGTGGAACATTTGAATATATTCAAACATTAAGTCAGAGCCAGCTCCCTGTAATCATTTATGTTTGTGCTCTAGGTGTCCCTGTGTGGTGTATCTCTGCAGATAGCAGTGCAATAAAATACTCCATTATCTCCAGATACTTTAGACTGTGCCATCCCTTAAAGTGTGTGAATTATGCCTGAGGTTTCCCTCAGGTAACTGTTACATGGAAAAATGTATTTCCCAATATTTCACCAGGTTTCTTATCAGTTCTTGGGTTCCTATCAGCTTCAGCTTGTTTTGCAAGAATGTGCAAAATGGAACAATCTGGCGTTTCGCTCATGGAGCAACATCGCTGTGTTCGTCTAACAGAGGGGTTCACCTACCTGCAGGCTCTGTGGTGCAACGGGTCTGGGGTCTACGCTCCCCCACATCACTGCCAGGTGTTTTTTCCAGAGCTACTCAGGTGTGTACAGACCTGCTCTTCGTAACCCTGTGAAATCACATCTGGATTTGGGAATTTTAACGTGAACTCACCTGTATTACCAGCCTGCTCTTCCCCTGGAATTGCACAAATGTGGTAGCCATGGGATATGCAGTATTTTGTCCACTGATCTTATGTCAGTATAGTTTCAGATATTTGAGGAGCCTCATTTTCTTGAATATTTGATAATTATTAAGAGAGGAACTTCCAGTTTCAGTATTACAATGAATTGTCACTGAAATGCTTTTATTTTTTGATTTACTGTTAACATACTTAACTTTTTCCATTTGTGGGCTCATAAACATTTCCATACAAGTCTCCCAAGTATGCATTGCCATCTAGCATAGAAAAGCCTGCTTCTCTTATCTGTATTACAGACATCCTTAGAAGTAAAGCAGTAGGTTCAAAGACTACATGCTGAAAATAGGTAGTTTAGATTAAATTTTTAGATTAGTGCTAGCAAACTTTCACTTCTTTAAACTCTGCTTCTCTATATCATAAAGAAACCACATACTTAAAAATATTTTAAGATACACTAAACACTAAAATACTTAATATATTTTAAAATAACAATCATAAGTATGAGTAGAGCAAATTAAAGGTAAAATTCAAGAGATGAGTTAGTTGAAAGCAGAAATTAAATGTAATTTTCTTCATCCCTCTCATTCTTAATCTACAAATGAGATCTTTCTCATGCTCTTGAAAATCCCCACGGTACCCTCTGCTGCATTCACACCCCTGAATACCCTTCCTATCTGCGTGTTTGCAGACCGACACAGGGAAACGATAAAATACCTTTATGCAGATCAGCAGTGGCCTGACCTGGCATGCTGTCTGCTCGGGAGAAGGCAGAAGTAGGAAAGTGGTAACTCAGGACTGTGAGATAATCCCAGCTGCAGCACTCCTTACTAGCACTGCTTATTTGAGGAGGTTTACATCAAGGGTGGTTGAGAGATCCAGCAAAAAAAACCCAAACCACAAATAAAACATTTGAATGAAATTTCATTTATCACTTGGTGAAACAAAGAGCAGGTAGCCAAGTCTGCATTTCTGTGCTCACGGTCCCAGACCCACCAACTACGGGACTCCTGGGCTCATGCACAGAATCTCTCAGTCAGTCAAGCCTGGAACTCCCTTTTTTAATTTTTGTTCCCCCACATGATGCTCGTAGTGTATATTTTGACCTCCAGTTGTACAACGGGAAGCCTGGCAGTTCACACAGTTTGCTGTGACTTGCCCACAGCCTACGGTGTCAGTCTTTTTTTTTTTTAGCTGTTTTTTCACTATTAGAAGAGTCATATTTGCTCCCTGTGCCAAACCTGAAGGAAAGCTTGGCCACCCAGGACTGTAATCAGCCACGTAGTTGTCTTCAGATCCCAAACTGGCCACTATCACAGTTCCTATCTGGAGCATTATTAGGTAAAAAGAGCTGTACTTCCTCCAGCTGGGATAAAAATAAGCAAAGCCACAAATCCCAAAGTCACGTCTGCAAGCCATTTTGCAACCAGCAAGCAGCAATGGGAAAACCCTCCAGTCCAGAGGTGGTGGCACCTTCCAGCAACTTTCTGTGGAACAGACCCTGGCCACAGCACCTGCTGCCAGACCTCCCCTTCGCTCCCTGCCGGACTGCTTCAGCTTGTAATCGTGCCATATCAACCAGGCAAAAATAGTGTGTCTAATCAGTCCAGGATAAAGGCCATCTTGGAAAAGATAGTTGCTCCAGGAAATGAGCTTCTTTCTCAACAGCTGGCATCATTCCCACTGAGTCACTGATGGGGCTCAGGGCGCTCGGCTGCAGGAGTGAAACGAAAGAGTCTTTTGGGTGAAACCAAAGAGGGAATCTCCCCAGCACTGAGCATCATGCTCAGGGTAAGGCAGTAAGAAACTGGGCTGCGTTGGGCTGGGAAAACAATTGTAATCCTGGACACAAGTACCTTAAAAGCAAGCATTTTGAGGATTGGTGAACAGCAGAGGAAAGGGGAGCTGTGTGTATTTACTGTCCATTTATCAAAGTCTGTGAAGCAGGGAATTTAGAGCAAACGAAATAGGATGCAATAAGAGCAGGATTTCCAGCAGGAAGGGTGAGGAGGCAAACGCTCCTTGGGATGGGGCCAGTGGCACCTGGGAGCCTCCACAAGCACAGCCGGGTGGTTGTCCAGGCTGGGCAAATGGACGTGGGGAACATGGAGTCAGCAGGGTAGAAACCTGCAGCTGGAGGTCTGAGGAGGTGATCTTCTGAAGAAGGATGAGAAAATAAATCAGCCCTGATCAGACTCTCCCTATCTCCAAAGCATTTTCCCTCTCTCATTTCCCAAGAAATGTGTATGAAAATAAGGTCGCAAGGAGATGTGCTGGGAGTGTGTATGTTTGGGTAATCCAGTCTGGTTGCCAGTGGAAATTAAATGCTTGCTCTTTGTAATGCCATAAACCCATGCGTTTCTAGGGCTTAGAGCTCAGTCCTGAAACAATAGTGCGAAGTGCCGCGGAGTTTGAGGAAATTCCTCATGGCTTTAATGAAAAATGCATCCAAATCTGTATTTTTTTTATTAGCTGCCTTTATGATCAAAAGTTAATTATCTTTTACCTACTGGCTGCACTTGCATGATTTTCCAAGGTCTGCTGAAAAGACTTTTTTATTTATGACTCAGGATGGGCCTAAAATAAAAACTGTCTATCTAAGTATATCTGATAAATGCGAGTTGGTTGCAGTCTAATGTCACTATCAGTACAAGCCCTGATTAAACATCCTCTGTCCTGTGATATGCCTGTGTAAAAACAACCAGGCAAACGTATGTGGATTCCTTAATTTTGTTAAATCATTCTGTTTTTCTAGACAACCCAGCCCTTTATTTACTGACCTATGTACTCAGAGGCTGATATAAACAGCACTGAGGAGTCAGATTGTAACTTGTTTTGGATTGATTCTAGGATTCTATGACAGGGTGAGCAGGACTGTCACCTGGGCTATGGGATGCAAGGAACAGTGCAATACTGTTGTTCCCATTGGTGCCAGCTTGCAATTAGCAATCACAGTAAAGAAATTATATACACAAAATTTTGTGTGTGACTGGTGATGTTCGAATGAGTGCTGAGTTGCTGCAGTTTGGGCTGGAAAGGCTGCATCTCCCAAACTAGCCTGGGTCCAGCCCAGCCTAAGAAGAGAGACCTCCTGCTGTCAGCAATATCAGGTCCAAAACCCCTTCTGCCTCATCTCTTGGGTGTAAAGTGAGGATTTGCCAAAAGAGTATCCACCTCCTCTGCTTTTCTCTCACACTTTAAGATGTTCTCAAAGATTCTAGGACAATTTTCTTCCACCTGAAGCTAAGTTTGTTACTCTTAAGCAACTGGGTTTTGTTTGTCCTTACGACAGCTCGCTATAGTGAGACATATCAAAAATTGGTGGAAATTATCAGCATGAAGCAAAGGGGATAGTCAGGACACTTTTAGGAGAGCACAGGTAGAAATGTTAAGTTGCAGACAAGTGAGATAGCAGAAGTAACGGGGAAAGCCAGCTTGCTGGGGAGGCTGATAGGAGGCCAGGAAATACGAATTAACCTATGGAGGAACTTGTCAACAGGTGAGCAGAAACAGCTGAGCACTCATTCTGGGCTGAAAAGAGACAATTCCAGCCTTGATTTAGAAGCATGAGGTAAAAAAAAAAAAATTTCTTAAGGACATTTCTTAGTGTGGCCAGCAGGTCAAAGGAGGGGATTCTGCCCCTCTACTCTGCTCTTGTGAGACCCCACCTGCAGTGCTGCATCCAGCTGTGGAGCCCTCAACATCAGAAGACCAGTTGGAGTGAGTCCAGAGGAGGCCACGAAGATGCTCAGAGGGCTGGAGCACCTCTGCTATGGGGACAGGCTGAGAGAGTTGGGCTTGTTCAGCCTGGAGAAGAGAAGGCTCCGGGGAGACCTTATTGCAGCCTTCCAGTACCTGAAGGGGCTACAAGGAAGTTCAGAGAGGAATTTTTACAAGGGCCTGTAGTGACAGGACAAGGGGTAACGGGTTTAAATTGAAAGTGGGGAGGTTTAGATTAGATATCAGGAAGAAGTTCTTCCCAGAGAGTGTGGTGAGGCACTGGAACAGGTTGCCCAGAGAAGCTGTGGATGCCCCATCCCTGGAAGTGTTCAAGGCCAGGCTGGATGAGGCTTGGAGCAACCTGGTCTAGTGGAAGGTGTCCCTGCCCATGGCAGGGGGGTTGGAACTAGATGATCTTTAAGGTTCCTTCCAACCCAAACCATTCTGTGATTCTATGACAATAGATCATGTCTTCTCTTGCCAGCTGCTTACATGATGGAAAATCAGAATTTACTGTGTATACACAAAGCAATTGAAAGCTACGATTTTTCCAGACTGGTGCAACCCAACTGCAGAAGTCAGCCTTGACTGCCTTGTGCACCGCAGAGCATTTCGTTAATATTTAAACTTAGTTTGACTCTTATCCCAGAAGCCCAGAAGGGTTTGTGATTCAGGCAGGCTTATGTGAGCAAGACGGCACTGATGGGTCTGGGCTGCTGAGATGGGAGCTCAGATGAGCTCCTGCAGACTGGGAGCTTGTAAGGTGCATGGGCTAGAAGTCACAGCAGATGAATCGGGCATGTCCCAGGGAGTGGCAAGCAGTACTTCTGGTGAAGCTATCACATGACAGCTGACTTGCAGAGTGTCCTGGCAGAGTAAAGAGAGTCATGCTAGGAAGGAGTCCTGGTGTGCAAACAGGAGCCCAGAGCATGCCATACCATGGCTGTAACCTCTTTGCCCTCATCCCTTTTGTTAGGGAGTGGTGGGAGCAGCATAGGGGACCAGAAACACAGCTGGAGGTGCAGAGGAGAGCAGCTTTGATGGAGCATTAAGATTATAAACGGTTGGGGAAGACCATCTGTGCCATCCTATGACCTCACAGGCCTCGTGCTCACAGCAGGTCAGAAAAACTTGGATAGTTTTAGTATTCTGAAAGCAGGGCGGAGAGGATGAATGAGTATTATGCCTGTAGCAGAGGAATGAGGTACCAGCAAAATGCATAGAAAGAATAAATGACAAGTACAGAGTAGGGGGTATCTCCTGAAGGCACCGACAAATTAGTGTCTAAATCTTCAGCAGAAAAGATTGAGGAGTATCCCAGGCACCCTGCTCCTCACTGATGCAGCTGTAAAAAACTGTTTTTCTTAGTAATCAATATGTAAAACTCTCTCCTCACTTCCTAGACATCTACCTATTAAGTCTGTCTGTGCCAAATTCCTTACGTACATTTACAAAAACATGAATAAATACTAATAACAATTCCAACACAACCCTTAATCAGTATTAATGACAGTGCAAATGTAACTGGCCTGATCATACACAAAAATGAGTCGGGGTTCTTGTGACCACTATAAACTATTTTTAAAAAAATATTAATATTTTATTCTACTTATATTAATATATTTAAAAATACTTTGCCTTAGGAGTCTAAAAATACAGTGTATGAAATGCCATTGACCTCCTGTATTCCAGTTAGCATTTGAAAACCGATCCAAAATGCAATTCTTACGCAAGCATAATTTATTAACATAAACCTATGTTGATAACCTTTACACTCTTCCTGAAGAGAAAGTGTTTGTAAATATGGCTCTTATTGAATCACTCCAATTTTTTTGAAGATTAGAAGAACAGTAACTTGATTAGAACAACAATTAATGCTTGTTTAAGTGTCATTTTTATTACTACTCTTTCATTGTACAGTTGAACATTACCTGTGGTATCTTACTATTAATGTATTAATGATATAATAGTACTTGCCATTTTCTAGGACCTTCCTCTTAAGATTCTTGAATTGCTTTATGACTATTAGTGTGACTGTATAACAGCCTTCCAGAGTAGATAAACATACGATATTTGCTTTCCTTAAAAGAAACTGAGGCATGTAAAAACTACTCAGTGCCATATCAAAGGGTGTTTTATTGATGGATATTTTGGAAACCTCCTTTGCAGCCAAGACAACCCAATGCAGCTTTGTTAGAGGCAGCTTTTAGCTCATTGCAATCAATATTATTAATTGTTCTGGAATTAAAATAACGTTAACTGGAGGAAGTCTTCTGGGAGCCTGACCAAGCTTTGAGTTATTTCAAGGGGAAAGAACACCATCCTTACATTCTCTCTTATTCATGCTTTGAGTCAGTGGCTGGTCCTTGAGACTATTGTAGGTCTTAAGATCCCTGGATTGAAAAACCCTGCCCTAGAAATCTGCTCCCTCATTCAGGCAGGGAAGCAGGCTGTGAAAAGCAGAATGGGGATTTTGCTGTGATAGCAACACAAGCTATTGCTCTTCTGTTGCTATCAGAGTGGGGCTGGGTTGCTGACATGGTTTTCCATCTTCCTCACTACCAACCAGCTCAAAGTCACCACCGTGTCCCTCAGGAGTCTGCACTGATTTGCTCCATGACCAACTAGCTGGTTACAGGGCAGGCAGCCATGTCCTTGCGTGGGTTGTTGTGTCGCAGCTATGTGACCTGGGTGCTCAGGTCCTATTGTTCGTGCTCTGCTACCCACAAGAACATCTCGTCAGATGTCTTCCTTAATTGTTTCCAAACAATGTCTCTTTAATCCATTTTAGTTATCGATTAGGTCACCAGCAAGAATTCCAATAACTGTGGTTGAGATTGTTTGGGAGGTGGGGGGGAGGGTATTGCAAGTATTTGATATTAGTCTGTTAGATATTAATATGACTGTACACTGCAAATATGTTAAGAATGAGGCTATAGAAAAGGCACATGTACCTCTGTGCTAAGGACGCTCTGCGAGGGAGTTCCTCATCTCCTTAGCTCTCAATATTAGAAACAAAAAGTGTAAATGGAACTAGAGAGAACCAAATTCAAAACCCATACAAGAGATCCTTTTTCTCTAAGTGCCCAACTCAACGTGAAATTCCTGCCACACAGAGTCATTGAGGCCAGTAGTCCAACAGGAATTTAGCAAGCCAATATTGACTGCCCCACTTTGCAGCTGCAGTGCTCAACGCTGAGCTCCCATGCATAGAATTTACTTCAGGATGAATTCTAGGATGGGTTCAGTCCAAATGGTTCAGGTTTTTCTAAGAATATGACTTAGGAAGAGTGTATTCCTTTTCTGCCAGCTTTTGTCTGTGAAATGTCCACCTCTACCCACTGGCACTCCAACTTACCTCACTTGCCCCATGTGCTGGGCCTCAAGACTGCAGACCTGCTGAGAGGGGACCAAAATGAAGCCAGGTATTGGGTCTCCTGATTTCTTGTTATCACTTTTAAAAAGAGCCCAGAAACAAACAGTAGTTACTATTAAGATTGCAATGTAAAGCGTCCCAAATTAGGACATGACAGAATTTACGTTGCTTATGTGCTTATCTATATTGGCTATAGTCTTACGACTCACAGAATTACATTTCTTCACTGCTGAAACACCAACTCTTAGTGTAAAAAGACTAGTCGTGTTTCATTCTAGATTGTCAGTGTTATTTAACCTCTTCTTTCTCTAATCTGTGGCCTAACAGTAAACACAAAATGTATATATTAAGTTTTTGCTTATAAGCTTCAGATAAAAGCCCCCAGGTTGGCAGGATTTGGTGCGATTCACTCTGGACTACTTAAGAAGTCAGAGAAGCAACCTCTTCAGAGGCCTGGAGAAGGGCAGAGGGGTGGAGGAGCCTTGCTGAGTGTGAAAGGATTTACTTTATTTTTAACTGAAGGAGAAGGGAGAATCAAGGGAATTTGAAACTATTTCAATATTTTTCTATAAGTTTTAGCACCTTGAAGATAATAGATAAGCAACAATGAACAGACATTTTTCAAAAACATATTGTATCAAACTGATAAAACATTCTCTGTGAAAGACTAACCAGCCCAGGATAGAGCTGAAGTAGATATGAAACTTTCTAATGATAATGATACCAAAGCTGATAAGTACCCGACAGCATTGTAAAATCTCCTTGGAGATCCTAAAGAGCAGGTTGGATAGCCTTGGGGACGGCTGGGCAGATGCCCAGAACAAGGGCACAGCACCCGTGCTCCAACTTGTGCCTGTTGCCTCTATCACCATGTTTTTTTGCACAGGGAAGCCAAAATTGGATGCAGTCCTGTAGATGTAGCCCCACAAGCACTGAATGGAGGGAAATAATCCCCTCTCTTGACCTGCTGGCTACATCTTTGCTCATGCAGCCCAGGAGACTGTTGGTCTTTGTTGCCAAGGCATGTTGTTGGCTCATGGTCAAGTCGGTATCCACCAGGACCTCCAGGCCCTTTTCTCCAGGACTGCTTTCTCGCCAGCTGGAACTCAGCCTACACCGTACCATGGGGTTAGTGCCTCCCAGGTGCACGACTTCGTTATAATGTACTATATTAACAGACTGGCACATGATATCACAAGCAAACAGTAATGTTAATATAACTAGTCTATATCAATTACTGCTCTTAAAGGGCAAACTGCAGATTAGCACGGTGCATGCACCTTGATTTCACAGTGTCAGTCGATGGGCTGGATCAGGACATTCTCCCGTCCAGGTACCATACAGTGCTTACAACGTTGATGCTGCAGCGATCTTAGATGCAGGAAATATGCTCTGTTTATCACACTGTTATCACCAAGAAAGCTCCAAGCTGCACGATAACATTGTGCTTCAGGGAGAACTTTGACTTTTATAAAGGCAAGATGATCTAACAATGGGAATTTATTACTTCAAAGACTTTCTGTCTGAACACAGACAATGTCCCTGACTCTTGGTGCAAAATTGCCTGTTAGCCACAAAAGCTCCTTGCTCAGGGGATTTAAAGGCCAGATCCTTGATTAGGAGAGCAGAGCATGAGAAAACCCATCCCGTGAACAGAAGTGTGCCATTTCCTTGATGTAATATGTATCTCTTGAAGGCCGTCTGCGACTTAATTGCCTTGTTATTTAGGTTTTATTTTTATTTTAATTGCCTTGTTTGCCAGAGCTTTTGGAATCGAAGAAAATGGAACACTGCATAGTCACGGCATTTTTTTAATGGCCTTGTTTGGGGACAAAAGCAAGATTTTAGTTAACATGAATATTTGTCTGGAATCTTTCCACTTCAGTTTAGATTCACAGGCTTTCCAACAACAACAGAACCAATGAATTTTACAGGTGTTATTTGTAGCTTTGGTTCTGATTTTTATTAAATTCGGAAAATTTAACTGGAAGCTTAAAACAAAGGCAAGTGCTTTTTTAATGTGAAAATTAACTTGCACTTTATGATCAGCTCTGATATAAATGTTTATTAAGAAGTTTAAATGGGCAATGTCAAATATAGCACAGGTCAAGGGAAACATCAGTGATACATAACCCTGCCCTAAATCATATTGCAAAGACTTTGAATTGTGGGCACTGCACAATTTTATTCTGCAGTGAATCATTCTTTTCTTTTGCATAACCTCCTAGAAATAACACAGGCTTTTTCCCATGTTCAAACCAGGCTTTCATATGGCACATTGGCCTCATCTGTAATCTCCTCTCTAGACAAAAGGCCACAAATTTTTAGAACGGAGTCATGTGTAGGGAGCAGAATTTTACAAGGTACACCAAGTTACTGATATGCAAAGCCACCCACTGCTATTGCGAAATAATTAATACCCAGGAGGAAGTCAGATGGAAGGAAATGGGAGGGAAGGACATCAGACATAGAGCTCCCACTTTCTGTCTGCAGCACAGACTTGATGAAGTTCAGCACACTGATGACTAAAGGGTGATTCATCTCTGCCTCCTTTGAGGGGCAGCAGTGCAGTTATATCCCTGGGAGACCCAGGGCAGGTCCCCATTGAACCACCCGAGATGCTCAACTAGCACCCAAGTTCTCCATGCCTATGGAGGCACGCCGTCTTAAACGGGATGATTTTTTTCCCACCATTTTTGGCTGTCTCAAAGTTAGATGTTTAACGTAGGTCACCTTGGTCCCCTCTTTGCTCAGTGGATGGCAGGGATACAGTCAGCCGTTGGAGGGCAGTCCTTGACACCCACCTTGGGACAGGAGGAGTAGCCACCTCAATTTGCCAGTCTCTCTGCGTCTCCCATAGGAGCCCAGAGGCTTTCTATTAGACCTGCTAAACCAGATGTCTGACCTTGACAGCTGTGGTGAGGTGAGACCAGTCCTGCCTTGATCGCTTGCTTTCCCTGTATAATAAAAGCAGAGGCAGAAATCCTTGAAGGTCCCGAGGAAGATTGTGCTGGCCTTGGTGCATGCATGTAAGATAGGCAGAAAGGATCTCCTGGGTGCTTAGTTTCAAAGGCACCTGCTGACCACCCAGAGAATGTATGTACTTGCTTTAGGAGGATGGCTTCACTAGGTGCCTAACATTTAAATGCAAATAAGAGTCGCTCCCTCAGGTGAGGCATTAGGGTTGCACCTCACTCGCAAGCCACTGCCAGGGGCAGGGTGCTGGGTTCTTAACCACATTATGTGATGAGATCTTAGGTATGTCACGATTCTGCTTGGACCAATGTCCTTTTCTGCAGTCACCATGACATATAAGAAAGCCCAAGTGGGTCCTGCCACCAGACCCAGGTGCCCTTTGTAGGGTCTGGGGCTCCTTTTTAACTTCCCTTTGGCTTGAAAATGCAGTCCTTCAGCCTCCCCTAACCACTGCTTGCCTATGTGTGCTCCTTCAGAGCTCCAGCTAGTAGAGGAATGTCCTGACTGCTTAACTCTCTACGAGCATTTGGGAGCCACAAATCTTTGTAAAATACCTACAGAACAGAGTACATACCAGGACTCCTGATATGCTTTCGAGACACCCTGCCTCTTCAGTGAATCTGAGGTATGTTGCTATTTTGCATCTGGCCCAGTCCACTTGCCTTCCTCCTTCCTATTTGTCCCATATGGCCCACACATTGGTGCAGAACCTCAAACAGAAGACATGACTTGCTGTAGCTTTCTCTCCACTTCTCTACTCAGCTTTACTGCTTGAGCGATAGGACGCTTTTCTAAGCAGAACAGTAATCTGAGCAGCACAGTACTCTGCTTTGGGCAAGGATGCAAACCAACATGCCACCTCTGTCTCTTCCTGGATATACTTTACACTGCCACGGTGCTCACTCTCACCCAAGAGAGGATTTTACCAAAAGGGTTTACCAAAGATAGGAGAAATAAACTGAGAATGTGTTTTGTTAAATATGGCTTTGCAAGCTACAAGACACTGACGCCCTCCATCCAGTCTTTGGATGGAGTGTGGTAGATTCTTTAATTCTGTTTTCCAAAGTCAGAGCTAGTGTAATAGTCTGTCTAGATCGATAATCTTGATATGTGTGCATAGGCATATGTGTAAAAATGCAATTTGTAATGCAAGAAAATATTCAGTGTTTTAAAGTATAGTGCTGCACTTCTCTAAAACATTCTTGCAGATGGCTGTTAGTCTCTGCAGACATGTTGCCCTCTGTTGACTTCAGTATGTGCCTGCAGCTTTCCTCTAGCTTCAAGTCAGAGCTAACCCTTGTTTTCAGAGAGAAAGACTTCATGATGCAGTTTATTTTCCTGACACAGAGTCGGTGAGGTTGAGGTTGGAAGGGACCTCTAAGGGGTCATCTGGTCCAAACCCTTGCTCAAGCAAGGTCACCTGCCAGTGCTCAGTCACTCTCGGTAAGTGTTTCCTGATGTTCAGAGGGAACTTCCTGTGTTTCAGTTTGTGCGTGTTGCCTCTGGTCCTGTCAGTGGGCACCACTGAGAAGAGCCTGGCTCCATCCCCTCTGCACCCTCCCTTCAGGGATTTATGTACATGGATGAGATCCACCTCAGCCTTCTCCTCTCCAGGCTGAACAGTCCCAGCTCTCTCAGCCTTCCCTCATAAGAGAGATGCTCCAGCCCCTTCATCATCTTTGTGACCCTTCGTTGGACTCCGCAGTACGTCCGTGTCTCTCTTGTACTGTGGAGCCCAGAACTAGACCCAGCATGCTGCTGTGCCTCACCAGTGCTGAGCAGAGGGCAAGGATCACCTGCCTCAACCTGCTGGAAGTACTTTGCCTAAGGCAAAGTATTAGGAGCCTGCTGTGCTGCAAGGGGACATGTCATGTGCACTAGCAAATGCAATAAAAAGCAGGAGTGTACCCAGGTACTGTAATGTCAGTGTTCATGAAAGGCGTGCCATTACCAAAGAAAGGTGAGGTAGAGTCATGCCAGGAGCAAAAGAACAAAATGCACTGGGGTGATCATGGTTTACAACTACCACAGTCCTAAAGGCAATCTACTGAGGATCTGATCTTTATGGTCTTTGTTACTTAGAGATGTAAAACCTCAAGAAAATATTTTAACAACTTCCAAATTCCAGTAGAGTCCCCAGGAACTGCCTCAGAAAGGCAGTCCCAGCCACCATGACCCCAGGTGGCAGGCAGTTAATGGGCAAGGATGCTCGGAGTCCTGCAGCGAATGGCACAGCAGGGTCCAGCCCTGCGTTCTCACCGTGCCCCTTCGTCTTACCACTGTCCCATTCCACCAAGACATGCTTTGACGCTTTCTGCATTCCACCAAGTCCCCAGCACTTCTCAGTACTCCTGGGTCCTGAAGCAATCACCACACAAGCTGCCTTCCCTTTGGTGGCCATAGGAGTCATCAGCGTCTTCTCTAATTTGAGAAAACTTCACAGTGCAGCATGAAGCCACGGCTGAGCCCTCCAGCTGGGATGCGGAGAGTGCAAAGAGATGCTGCATCTCTACAGAGATTTCCCTGCAGGGCTTTCCAGCAGCAATGCCGGAGCCTTGGCTTCCCTCTTGGAAGGGTACAGGGACACGCTCCCATTTTGCCTGCCCTGTCCTGCTCTTGCATTTGTTACGCAGACATTGCTCTTTTAGCCAAAGATGACATACCCAAAGCGTGTCCTTCATAGCCTCAGGTCATTTCTTGTTGCAGAACACGGTCTTGTTCACTGCTAGCAGTAACAACATGCTCATGGCAAGCAGATCTGTGTCTGCAAAAAATGTGATTTCCCTAGAAATACTCGTGCAATGCCAAGCACTGGCTGTGCAGAGGGGAGCGCTCGGTACTCTGCTGCGCCCCAGAGCTAGGACACCCGGGGAGAGACCGTGGGGAATTAAACCATGTTGGCCGAGTACTTGCAGTTAGCTACAGCTGGAAGGTTTTTTGCTTTTTATTCTCTCTGCTTGGCTCATTAGTGAAGATGGGAGGAAATGATTGGGCCATGATGCTACAAGCATCAGGGAAATCCGGGATGCTTTCTCATTAGCCAGCCTAAAAGTTAGGGATCTAACAATAAAATAAATACATTGGGAACATCCAGTCTCAAGTGTTGTTGGAGGTGCAAGCAGAGAAATCCTTATGTGGAAAGACAGAAGAGGAATCCTGCCCGTTCCTTTTGAACCCGGGTGCTTCCACACGGTGTTATTAGGTGCCGGCGCATTCATTACCTGCTGCAATTTTGACAGATCTGACTATATTTTATTAATGGGCGAATTGCCCTTCTTCCTCGTGGCTCCTCTAAATAATTTAAGCCTGCTATAATCAGAAAGGCTGGCATTTATGAATGTTATGCCACCCTTCTAAGGGATCTCCAGAACTTGTGCTTTATGATGTGCTTCTCTGCATGGGAAGTAGAAGAACACTGCCACCTCATGGAAATCTGATTTTATGCAAGAAATAAGACAGCCTTGGAAACCTTAAATTTTTTCACAGAAAATATTTTCACTTTGGGGCAAGAAGGGCAATCAGTATTATGAACAATGTTGCATATTATTTAACTAAAGACACATTTAGATACTTTTAGCAGAAATTGAACAGAATATTGTGCAACTTCTAAACCAAGTGTAATTCAGTAGAAAACCAAAATGGTCTTGGCCCGTTGCTGTTCCCCCCCCAGGTAATGAAGGGTTTACATTTTCAAGCGTTGGTATGCTGAAGTGCAAATAACAGAGGACCGCGGGGGCATGCACCCCTTTTTTCCTAGAGAGCAAATAGTCTGGAAGAATACAAATACCATGAGATTAAGAGGTGTTAATTATAAAAATGTTTCGATATTCTCGCTCAAATTTTTCCTGATTAAGTAAATTGAAAGCAATTATACCAGGTCACTCGAAAACCTTTCCAAAATGAAATATTTTAGCTCTTTTTTTTTTTTTT